>NW_016159376.1:42826-50939 GCF_001687245.7 Rhagoletis zephyria | reverse complement strand
ATGTAGTATTTTGTACAATGGAGCACACATGTATTTGACAAAATTTTCCAATTGCAGAAGATGTGCTGATAAAAAATAAGGATTTTCACTTTTGTGCACGCATCGTAACCTTTTAAAAAAGTTTTTTTTTTTTTTAAACTATCTTCTAATAAAGACCCCCATATTAATTTTTCTTTAATATCTGTAATGAACAGACATCGGCCTGTTACAATTTTATTATATGAATACATGATAAAAATTATATCTTGTGGATATTAAAAAAAAATCAACATGTGAGCACTTGAATAAGTCACTATACATATATAATGGTATGAAAAGGCATATACATATGTATTAACATATTTATATGAAAATTCCAAAAATTGGTTTCTAAATTTTGTCTATAAATTTAGTTCATATAATTTACATATTTTACAGATTTATGTTTGTAAGTTATTGGAATATTTTGCTGTGTTGGCAACCAGGGCATTTTGCACAGTTTTTGAATATTATTCTGCACAAACTGTAAAGGCGGTCATGTTTTATTATCTTTGAAACCAACTTTTCACTGCATTTATAGTTCTTGTTTTATTAGCTTTGAAACCAATTTTTGATCGCATTTATGATTCAGTTGATGTGGAATTTTCTATATCGTCAACTTAACTCACAAAGGGCCTAACCGACAAATTTTTAATTTTACAGGAGAAGCAAAAAACATTATAAAATGAGTATCAAAAACGGGTGGGGCTTTTTAAAAAGTGGCATGTAACTTCGTTGTTTTTGGCAAGGATGAAACCGAAACTGACTCCGGAACCATTAAAACCGTTTCGTTTTTCAAAACCGAAACCGAAAACCGAACCATTAACTTGACCTGAAAAGGAACGAAATCGAAACCGTTTCAAGCACAGTATTTCAATAGGTTTCCAGAAATTTATGAAAATAATAAACAAAAATTTCTTTGAAATAATTGATTTATTTAACCAAAATCAGCAATATTTTGCTAAAATTTTTGTTAAGTAGTAAATAAGTATGGCCGAGTACCTTTTTGCAAAAAGCTACTAAAAAGATGCCTAATAAATTAAATCTCCGATCTGGCATCGGTTATTTGGAAGAAGTCATTTAGATTTTCATTTTCACATGTATAGTTGTAAAGCGCACAGAAATGAAGGGGTGTCATAATTATTTAGTAAATATTTGCCGAAAATAACAATTATATTTTAGTTTTCATACATCTGCAATTTTACAGGAAAAAGGAAACATTTAAGTGGATATGGTGATGACGTTGTTGCTGTGAATCGAAAATCGATTAATTATATTTTAGTGTTAATATCATCAGTGAACTGTAATTTTTTATTTTTTTTCTCAACGTTTAAGACATTGTGATTTTAAATAACATCAACAAAATTTCTGTGAAAATCACACTTACTTATATGTATGTATATTAAAGTGGTTCAAAAAATTTTTTTTTGGAAATTGATAAACGCTACCTCAAATTTTTGTTATTTGTGATAATAAAAAAAAGAGAAACGTGTTTTTTATTAAAAAAAAAAAAATTTTTTCTTAGAGGTCGCGCTGGTCAGTTTTTTATAAAAACTTTGATGTTCTAATTTTTATTATTTTCTTGACATGTTAAAATGCAGCTAAAAATGTGGTTTTTACATATATATAATTATAATTGCTCTGGTGTTATTGGGGAACATTCCCTTACCTACATACCTCTCCTGGGCAGTTAAAAAGCGCCCAGTTCCCGAAAATGTGCTCTCGAAAAGATACTATTAAAATTAAAACGTTGATAATGAACGATTTTAGCATTTGCATGGGTTGGAAATTGTTACCAGGTGATTTTTAGGGTTGGTAATTAAGAATCTAAAGTCAGTTTTTCAAAATTCAAAATGGCGGATCCAAAATGGCGATCAATTTTTTAAAAAATGATTGCATCTGTTCGAAACCCGGAATTTGGGAGCTTTTAGGGCCCTGATTACGAATCTGAAGTTAATTTTTTTTTAATTCAAAATGGCGGATCCAATATGACGATCAAATTTAAAAAGAAATTACCAAAATTAAAACATTGGTACTGAACTTTTTAAGCATTCTCAAGGATTGAAACTCGTTTCCAGTGGGTTTCTGGGGTTGCTAATTACGAATCTGATGTCAGATTTTCAAAATTCAAAATGGCGGTTAAGAGTTGTCGGCCGCTGTGGTGTAGTGGTAAGCAGTGCGCGCTTCCACTCCACAATGCCTGGGTTCAAACCCTGGTCAAAGCAACATCGCAAAAATATAGAAAAAAGGTTTTTTCTTAACAGCGGTCGTCCCTCGGCAGGCAATGGCAAACCCCCGAGTGTATTTCTGCCATGAAAAACAGCTTCTCATAAAAATACAATCGCCGTTCGGAGTCGGCGTAAAACTGTAGGTCCCTCCGCTTTGTGTGACAACATCAAGGCGCACGCCACAAATCGGAGGAGAAGCTCGGCCAAACACTAACATATGTGTAAGCGCCAATCTATTATTATTGTTAAGAGTTTCAAACAAATCCAATCATTTTTTTCTAAGTTGGTCGCCATTTTGGATCCGCCATTTGGAATTTTGAAAACCTGAGATCAGATTCGTAATCAGCAACCCCAGAACATACAGGAAACGAGTTTAAACCCTTGACAATGCTTAAAACGTTCAGTATCAACGTTTTAACTTGAGTACTTTTTTTAATGTGATCGCCATATTGGATCCGCCATTTTGAATTTAGAAAAGTTGACTTCAGATTCGAAATCAGCGACCCCTAAAACTCCCGAGTGCCAGGTTTCGAACAAATCTAACCATTTCTCTAAAACTTTATCGCCATTTTGGATCCGCCATTTTGAAATTTGAAAAACTGACTTCAGATTCCTAATTAGCAACCCCAGAAACCCTCTGGTAACAAGTTCCAACCCATGACAACGCGTAAATCGTTCAGTATCAACGTTTTAAGTTTACTAATGTCTTTTCGAGAGAATATTTTCGGGAACTAGGCCCATTCTAACTGTCCAAGACAGGTGTGTAATTAAGGGAATGTTCCCCAATAATATCAAAGTAATTATATGTAAAAACCACATTTCTAGCTGCATTTTAACATGTCATGAAAATAAGAAAAATGGGAAGTTCAGCGTTTTTATACCCGACCAGCGCGACCACTAAAAAAACTTATTTTCAAATAAAAAAAAGGTGTATCTTTTTTTATTACAAATAACAATATTTTTATGTAGCGTTTATGAATTTCCAAAACGAGTGTTTTTATGAACCACTCTAATGTATATGGTAATTGCCACAAACTTCGAATTTTTTTTGTGAAAAGAAATTTATTATTTTTTTTTTAATCGTGAGCACTTGTCTGAAATATTTAGTACACGTTCCTTTACGCACCATACGTTTTTAACATATTTTACTCGTTTTTTCGGAAATCTGAAGTGGGCG
This sequence comes from Rhagoletis zephyria, assembly GCF_001687245.7. Classification (NCBI taxonomy): domain Eukaryota; kingdom Metazoa; phylum Arthropoda; class Insecta; order Diptera; family Tephritidae; genus Rhagoletis; species Rhagoletis zephyria. The sequence continues at coordinate 47,516 of NW_016159376.1, read as the reverse complement.
TAATTTTAGTCCGATTTCGAAAATTTTCAAAATATAGCTTTTGTACTGAGTTTGATAAATCGTTTACCGAGATACACATACAGTGAACCAAATAAAAACTGGGACGCGACATTTCAGTAAGTTTTGGCTATTTTGCTTTAGTTTATTTAATGTTTATTATATTTTTATGAGAGTGTTGCTGATTACTTAACAAAAACGATATAAATCAAAATTTCAGACTTTGTGAAAAAATTATCTGCAGAGTTTGACCAAAATTTCTAACTTCTTGATCAGCATCTTTAGATAAAATTTTGGTTTTTTTTTGACGGTGCTCCGCATCTATATCCCAAGCTCTTTCATTTGACACCTATTTTCGAAAATCGAACGAACGGTGCAGATTTGATGATATGGACAAAAAATTTCTTTGGGGTATTATATATACATATATATATTTTTGTATTTTTTCTCATTTCGTTTTCGCTCTGTAACTTTTTAAAGATCAAATAAAAAACTGGTGCAAGAGGATTATAGTTCAATATGTAGTATTTTGTACAATGGAGCACACATGTATTTGACAAAATTTTCCAATTGCAGAAGATGTGCTGATAAAAAATAAGGATTTTCACTTTTGTGCACGCATCGTAACCTTTTAAAAAAGTTTTTTTTTTTTTAACTATCTTCTAATGAGAGCATATACATTTGCCGCGTCTAGATTGATTCCTTTTATGCTCCAGAACACTATAAAAGTTGTCCGATAACAGTATACTATAAAACCGCGATTGTCAGAACTTACCAAATACTACCAGTTCATTATAAACTCAAACATCAGCAATCAACGCACCAAATTTTGCAACGTAAAAATAAAAAAATAATAGGAGAGTCACACTTTTGTTTGTGAAAATTTCCCAATTTTATTTCTGAATTATATGCATATTTGGCCAGAAAATATGTACCGTGGTCCTTATTTTTGCATTTACATAATCTACACAACATACATATGTAACCTGACGTTTGTTAATAAACCAGCGAAAATTATGTGTCCAAATTAAAACTGGCGAGTCATGCGAAAGTTCGAAATAATTGAGAATTGGCGTGACTCCTTTTTTTTAATTCTTACAATCGTGGTTTTTATAGTATACTGTAGCTGGTGCGTACCTAAAACCGTTATCGGACAACTTTTATAGTCTTCTGGAGCAGGGGTTCTTAAACTCATAAGACGATGGCACCCTTACTAAACACCTTTAATTTTATGGAACCCCACATCAAATACTAGAAATAATACTAGAAATAATTTACATACTTTAAATTTTAATGTGAATAATGAAATTGCTTCACTGTTATTAATTTCTGTATGAAATATTAGTTCGATATAAAGGGCTGTATGCATAAAACCTAAACAATTGCTATTTCTTAAAATTTCATATCTTTCACTTTAATTTATTTGAACAAATCGAGTGAAAGGTTTGAAATTTTAAGACAAAGCATTTGCTTAGGCTTTATGCATACGGCCCAATGCCTGAAAGCTGTATGCGCATTTCTGGGGTAGCATCCAATTTCGACCTGAATTTGTTTTTGAAGTGAAACTTCTTAGGCGGCGGTATCGCAAAAATGGAGTGAAATTTTTAAAACTGAACCCGTTACATGAGTGAGAAGGAAGATATAGGTAGTATAGGGAAGGGGGGGGAAAAATAAAGCGACGCATGACGGGTACGAGTACCTACATATGTATATATGTATGTTTGAATGCACGTATGAATGTATACATATACATGAATGTATGAACGAACTCATTGCGCATTTCAGCTCTGCCACTACCAAGCAATATATGTATAAATGATGCAAGCGTGCTTCGCGTAACTACATCCATCCGTACATATGTACATATGCTTATTGATATATTTATGATGAAACAAACGGGCTTCGTTGATGTACTGATGGGCATATGTATGTACTTATGGACAGCAATGTTTTCATGAATGTACATATGTTTGAATTGTTGTATATATATTTGTATGTATGTACATATGCTTGTGTATGTACATATGTTTGTGTACATGTATATATGCACATATGTAGTACAAACGAAAACAAATCGAATAAGCTGCTCGTTGATATAAATGCGAACTGTACTGATTGTCAAAAATTATGTGTTTGTTGTACATTTGTTCATGTTTGTCATTGTGCGTGTAATTTTCTAGAGTAGTTTTGTGCTCTCGCTATCTCCTTGTGTTAACTTGTCCTTCGTTGGTATACTCTGATGAACATATGTGAGGATGATAGCAAGGCCAACTTATATAAGGTAGTGTTACAGGACCAGTTGAAATTTTCGCCCGATGCTTCTTAAAGAAAGCCATAAACGTAGCGACCGTTGGTTCAACTTGGTGTTGTTTTGCTCTAGATTGCACCGTTTGTGGGTCTGTTGAAGGAATTCATGTCTTGGTTATATGAAAGATCAAAAAATTTGGATTTTCTGGCAGGTTGTACAACTTATCGCTACATTACTGGACACGTTGTACAAACTCATTTAATTTGCTTTTATTTTGTATACTAAATAACCGAAAATGGGTAACACAGCCGAAATAGGTAGGTGCTTTCGTTGAATTTTATAAATGTAAGCCAAAACTATGAAATTGTAAAAATGAGATTTTACAATGAGACTGCTCGCAAAATTGCAATGTTTGTGGGCAAAACGTCCAACTTGATTGCGGATTGATTTGAACCAACGTTTTCGGCTTGCATTATGTCAAAAGGATGTGTTTGTTGTAATTCATTCTGTCATTTACTACCATTATGCGTAGGCCAATTCATGAAATCATTTCATGCGTTTGGGTAGAAACTGAACGAATGAACACCATTTCACTATTTAAATTAACGCGAAATTGAGTTTATGCACTTAGTTTTTACTCAGATCGATGAAATGATTTCGTGAATTGGACTACGCATACATGTGATACTTATGCTTTTAATTTATAAGGTAATTTTATGTTTTTATACTCTTGCTACCACATGAATATATGAATTCGTGATAAGAATATATGAATTCGCCTTGGAAGATAGAAAGCGAGTAAGAATAAATGTCGAACAAAGGAATTTGTCTTCTTTCAACTTAAATAAATGCATTTTGCAAACAAAAGTGCGTACGTTACTTAGTGCCTTGGTAATGGCGAATTCGTAAGGATCTATTGATTGCATTATAAACATTTTCATTTATTTGTTAAACATACAATTACTTCCATTACAACCCGGTCCTATGGATGCTAGAAGCGCGAATTCATACAAGGTGGCGTTACCGGAAAATGAATAAATAAATTATATGTATATCAGAAAATTAATAAGATGGAATGAAGTTATTGTTTGATTTCTAACCAAACCTATGTATGTAACTCAATCGCCTAATGGTTTGCCGAACCGTAAACATATGTTTACACATCCAATTTCGTGAGTAGGTAACTGGTACTCACACCTTTTTTAAGAAGTTTCACTTCTATCATGTGTACGGTGTTACACACGCATTTTTTGTACAAGTGTAAGCTGAAACCCCTGTTGACAGAGTACGTTGTATTAAAAGGGAGCAAAGTTAAGATGGCTTTTTCAGCGACTTCATGATATTTACTCTTAACACTAAACCAAAACTCCCCCAGAGACATACATTCAAATGTGTGTTTCAATGTCGAAGTACTCTGAAGATCTATGAATGCTTCGTAAATGGATTTTGTACCAAACCAATATTTTTTTATTTTTTATTTTTTTTTGTTCGTAGGAGAGGGAAATGCCTTATGCACTGGCCGGGGGCGCTAGTCTCTATACTACCTTCCCCGAGTGTGGAACTCCCACAGAAGCGTGTTGGGCTACCCACTAAAACCCAAACTCCCACCGCCCGCGCAAGAATCCCGCATCTGGCACCGCAATTCTGCATGTCCTCCGATGCAGGACCGCGCTGCTAGAGCCTCGGGGCTGCTCTTTTGTAGGGGCGTTTCATTCGAGTGTCCTCTGCAGCGGAGTACGAATTTCACGTATCTCGCAACTGCTTCCCACTTTTCTGCACTGGAGATCATTACCCCAATTATGTTGTTCGCAGTTATGTCTCCGTATCTTTCTTCCAACATTCTGCGCGAAATCAAGAAGTGCTCGCAGGTGAAGAATGTATGGTACACGTTATCGTCGACGTTTTCACAGTAGTGCCAGAACGGTGAGTCCGCCCTTCCCATTTTATGAAGATTTTCGGAGATTTCGGAAGTAACCATGACCGGTGAGGAATTGCGTCAGGTAGAAATCCCCTTCCCCATGTGGTCTGTTCAGCCATGTTTGAAGGTCGGCAATCAGGGAGTGCGTCCACCGACCTTTTGTGCTCGCGTTCCAGTTTTGTTGCCACTGCTGGATCAGTTGCTCGCGCGCCCTTGCCGCGGCAGCTGCTCGAACTATCTCGGCACTGAGATTGTAAATCTCTTTTCGCTCGTAAGCAAGTAGCTCAATTGGCATGACGCCAGAAATAACTAGAACCGCGTCCGCGGACACTGTACGGTATGCAGAAGCAATGCGTAGTGCCCCTCTGCGCTGTACCGAAGACATTTGAACCCGGTATTTTTTGACTTTCAATGCGTCAGCCCATATTTCTGCCCAGTACAGGAGCACCGACAGGACTTCTGTCATCAGAAGCTTTCTGCGGCATGGCTTCGGGCCGCCCACGTTCGCCATCAGCCGGCTTAGAGCC
>NW_016159376.1:32792-42661 GCF_001687245.7 Rhagoletis zephyria | reverse complement strand
GTTGAGGTCCGACCATTATATTTATAATTGTTGGGATCCGTTTCCTGGTAAGGAGCCCGATCTCTGTTTAGGCTGTAGCCAATTGCAGACCGTGAGCGCTCATCCATCCACTGACGCTGCGCATGACCTGGTTTAGCTTGAGCTGTGCTAGCTGGACATTTCTTGCTGTTATGACGGCTGCCACGTCGTCCGCGAAGGCGACAAGGAAGGCGCTCTCCGGCATTTCCGTGCGCAACAGACTGTCATACGTGGCGTTCCAGAGGTCCGGGCCAAGTACAGACCCCTGTGCCGCTCCGCCGGTTATACGTCTCTTTCTCTGACCTTGTGTTGTGTCGTACAAAAGCCAACGGTCTCTGAGGTAGTCCCGGATCATATCTAGCAAGTATGTTGGAACCTTGAATGACCGTTCCAAGGCCTCCAGCATATCGTCCCATCTTGCCGAGTTGAAGGCGTTCTTGACGTCCAGTGTGACTAGTCCGTTCCAAGGCCTCCAGCATGTCGTCCCATCTTCGGCCTTATGTACCGCCTCGACTACTTCGCCAATTGCTCCTATAGTTGAGTGTCCCTTCCTGAAGCCATGTTGTCGGGGTGAAAGGCCTCCCTCGCTTTCTATGGCTGACGTCAAGCGTATTTTGAGCAGACTCTCCATCATTTTGCCTGCTGTGTCTAGCATGCAGAGTGGCCGGAAGGATGAAGGAGAGTTTGGGTCCCCTTTGCCCTTGGGTATAAGCACCAGTCTCGCCTTCTTCCATTGGCTTGGGAAAACCCGGGCCCTAAGGCAGCTGTTGTACATGTTAAGCAGAAGATCAGGGCTCGTTTCCGCTGCTAACCTGATTGCCTCCGCTGGTATGCCATCTGGGCCTGGAGCCTTGCCGGCTTTNCGACCTCCCTCGCTTTCTATGCCTGACGCCAAGCGTATTTTGAGCAGACTCTCCATCATTTTTGCTGCTGTGTCTAGCATGCAGAGTGGCCGTAAGGATGAAGGAGAGTTTGGGTCCCCTTTGCCCTTGGGTATAAGCACCAGTCTCGCCTTCTTCCATTGGCTTGGGAAAACCCGGGCCCTAAGGCAGCTGTTGTACATGTTAAGCAGAAGATCAGGGCTCGTTTCCGCTGCTAACCTGATTGCCTCCNTTTCTTCCATTGGCTTGGGAAGACCCGAGCCCTAAGGCAGCTGTTGTGCATGTTGAGCAGGAGATCAGGGCTCGTTTTCGCTGCTAACCTGATTGCCTCCGCTGGTATGCCATCTGGGCCTGGAGCCTTGCCGGCTTTCATGCTTCGCAGGGCTAGCTTCAGCTCGTCTGTCGAAAACAGTGGTGCCTCGGCTTGCTCCTCGACGAACACTGTGTCGGCTCTTAATGGGTGTGTGGGAAATAGCGCATCCACTATATTCTTAACTCGGGCCTCATCCATCGCCTGTGATGATGTATGGAACTTTTTCATCACTATTTTGTATCCCTGGCCCCAGGGATCGCGATCCACTTCGNTCAGCAGTTCCGTTTACTCTTCAAGTGCTTTCTTAATGCTTTTGTAGGCTGCTGCTTTGGTCAGCGGCTCAGGTCTGCCACGAGTGCGCGTTGCGAGTCTCCGCATTCTAAGGCAGGCCCTTCGCAGCTTTGCAATTCGGTCATTCCACCAGTATACCTGCTTTTTACCTGACCATGCTCTCCTCTGTGGCATTGAGGCTTTGCATGCCCGGTGAATGCAGCGCATAGTTTCTTCGACCAGCTTAGTACAAGACTCCCTGTTGTGGATCTCTCCCGTTGTGGGTGAAATGCCTTGGGAATCTGCTAGGAGTGACGTATCGAACTTGCGAACATCGACCCTAGACGGGTTCCATCCTGGTTTCCTGCGAGGGATACTACGTGTTTGCCCTCGCGTGATGTCAGTGACTTGGAAGGTGATGTAGTTGTGGTCGCTACCACTCAGGTCTTCCATCACTCTCCATCCGTCAGCCCTTCGGAGAAGGCTTTCTGAGACCAGGGTTATGTCGGGGATAGAGTATCCAAAACCCGGCCTTCGATATGTAGGGGTCGTTCCGGTGTTGAGGATGGTCAGGCCAATGCGGGCTGCCATTTCAAGGACCAGTCTNCCCCACGCCTCCTTCGCGGGTTTTCCGAACAGATCGAATTACGGTCTCCGTCTTCTCGGGTTGGAGCTTACCGCGTATCGTTCCCAGCACCTCTGCATAGGTTTTGCCTTCAGCTGGCTTAATTATTAATTTGGCGAGACTCTTCTTTTTTCTCACCCTCTTCTTTTTTTTGCGGCTGGTCGCCTCGCCCTTATTGACCAAGGGTTCACCTGGCGCTGGCCCTGGCTTGGGCTTTCTGCTTTTTCCAACCGTTTTCCATTGATTGTCTGGTACGGTTTTCTGTGCATTGTTGTTATTATTGCCATTATTATTAGGATTATTAATAATAATGTTTTTACTACTATTATTATTATTAGCAGTAGTATTTTTCTTCTTTTCCGGCTCGCCTGTAGGGGAGTCGGATCGAGTTCGACCTCTCTTTTGCGAGCCGGGGCCAGCCTTCTGCAGCTCGGCAGGGTAGACCCCTTCCGGCGCTGCTCTCGGAGGTAGCTTAATATATTTANGTCATTTCAAGAACCAGTTTTCCCCTGGTGTTTGTTTGGGGCATACCCCATTCCACGCCTCTTGCGTTGAAATCTCCAGCAACAATTATGTGGCCGGTTATATCGCGCAATTCGTCTTCAAGGTCTTCGAGCTTTCCCCTGAAGACAGGGACTGTGTCGTTTGGAGACAGGTAGCAGCTCACCACAGTGATTTGCGCCATTTTAACCCAGACGTAGCAGCGTCCGACCCCGCTGCTCTCTGCGCGATGGTTGGGGTTAGCAATCCATATCGCGGCCGAGCCTGATTGGTCAACATGCCAGGTTTCTTTTGTTCTATAGGGTTCACTGATGATGACAGCGTCTGCTCTTTGTTCAAGAACCAATTGGTCCAGCAGGTCATCAGCTACCCTACTCCTGTTCATATTGCCTTGTATAAATTTAATCATATTCTCCCTTATTCATATTGCCTTGTATAAATTTAATCCATGAAGGCCTTGCACGCTCCCGGCCCGGGCAGGTGATTGGCATTTTTCTGTCCATCTCCTGCCGAGCACAGGTAGCAGCTTGGGCTTTCTTTACATGCAAAGGCTATGTGGCCCTGCCGATCACATTTCCAGCATGAACTGCTTCTGTCTGGGCCTTTGCATGCCGCCTTTTTGTGGCCATACCCCAGACAGCGGAAACACCTTTGGACATCCGCGCGCTCTCGGACGCGGCAGATAATCCAACCTACTCGCAGCTTCCCCTTTTCAATAAGAGTCCGGCCTGGCAGTTCATCGATTTCCACCACGGCCATTCTTTGTTCTCGCGAGTTTACAGCGAGGAGAGAGACGCGAAGTTGGCCATTCATCTTGTCTCCTAACTCCCCGCGTATAGCGTTCTCCACTTCTGGGGCCGTGGTTAGGCAGTCCATGCCCAGAACTTCTAGACGTAAACGTCTAGTGAGAATACGGGCGTCTCCAAGCTGGCCAATGGCAGTGCACACATTTTCCTTAAATGCTGTGTGGTTGCCACAGCGCTCCATTTCGATGAGCACGCCGCCTTCGCGGGTTTTCCGAACAGATCGAATTACGGTCTCCGTCTTCTCGGGTTGGAGCTTACCGCGTATCGTTCCCAGCACCTCTGCATAGGTTTTGCCTTCAGCTGGCTTAATTATTAATTTGGCGAGACTCTTCTTTTTTCTCACCCTCTTCTTTTTTTTGCGGCTGGTCGCCTCGCCCTTATTGACCAAGGGTTCACCTGGCGCTGGCCCTGGCTTGGGCTTTCTGCTTTTTCCAACCGTTTTCCATTGATTGTCTGGTACGGTTTTCTGTGCATTGTTGTTATTATTGCCATTATTATTAGGATTATTAATAATAATGTTTTTACTACTATTATTATTATTAGCAGTAGTATTTTTCTTCTTTTCCGGCTCGCCTGTAGGGGAGTCGGATCGAGTTCGACCTCTCTTTTGCGAGCCAGGGCCAGCCTTCCGCAGCTCGGAAAGGGTAGGCCCCTTCCGGCGCTGCTCTCGGAGGTAGCTTAATATATTTAAGCTCTCCTCGATTTGGGCCATACCTGTTTTTATGTCCATGGACACATTCTTTTGCTTAGACACAGCGCTCTGCATCTTCTTCAGGACGAGCCGAATCTGGGCCGATTGCTCATCTTCAATGCCTTCGCAAGTTCCCAAGCTTGCGGTGACATGCTTGTCGCTGTTTGCAGCAGCCGGTGTTTGAAGACGACTATCCCGGCTGCCGGGAGTTGCCGTTTGGCAAGGTGTAGCCTTCTGCGCCACGTCGGCGGCTTTCTCCGTGTTCGTGGTGCTGGCGTTTGTCTGCAGAGGAGTTTGTGGCGGGGAGCGCACAACTCTACTGCTCTTCTTGAATGCGCTGCATTCTTCCTCCATAACATCAGCGTTGGCTTCATTTGTTTGTTTTATTTTATTCATTTCCAACCAATTGGGTCTCCGCCTCAAGCCGCTATCTCCACACGTAGCACAGTCGCTTTTAAGTGTCCCGAAGTTCCCTTCTCTCAAAGGAGCAGGCCATCGCGAGGGTTGACACAAGTCCTTATGGGATATTGTGTTCAGAGCCAAGACAGCGCAAAACCAGGAGTAAATCTCAACTGGACCTGTGCGGCCAACTAAATGGCGACGTGTATTNCAGCAGCCCATCGCGAGGGTTGACACAAGTCCTTGTGGGATATTGTGTTCAGAGCCAAGACAACGCCAAACCAGGAGTAAATTTCTACTTCTAAATTTCATTCGAGTGTCCTCAGTAGACGTCCGTCCTCTCGTTTGCAGCGGAGTACGAATTTCACGTATCTCGCAACTGCTTCCCACTTTTCTGCGCTGGANCCCCAATTATGTTGTTCGCAGTTATGTCTCCGTATCTTTCTTCCAACATTCTGCGCGAAATCAAGAAGTGCTCGCAGGTGAAGAATGTATGGTACACGTTATCGTCGACGTTTTCACAGTAGTGCCAGAACGGTGAGTCCGCCCTTCCCATTTTATGAAGATTTTCGGAGATTTCGGAAGTAACCATGACCGGTGAGGAATTGCGTCAAGTAGAAATCCCCTGAGAAAGCCGCCGACGTGGCGCAGAAGGCTACACCTTGCCAAACGGCAACTCCCGGCAGCGGGGATAGTCGTCTTCAAACACCGGCTGCTGCAAACAGCGGCAGGCTTGATACCGCAAGCTCGGGAACTTGCGAAGGCAATGAAGGCGAGCAATTGGCCCAGATTCGGCTCGCCTTGAAGAAGATGCAGAGTGCTGTCTCCAAGCAGAAGAATGTGTCCATGGACATAAAAACGGGTATGGCCCAAATCGAGGAGAGCTTAAATATACTTAGCTACCTACGAGAGCAGCGACGGAAGGGGTCTACCCTTTCCGAGCTGCGGAAGGCTGGCCCTGGCTCGCAGAAGAGAGGTCGAACTTGATCCGACTCCCCTACAGGCGAGCCGGAAAAGAAAAAGAATACCAACTATAATAATAATATTATTATTAATAATGGTAATAATAATATTGGTAATAAAGATAATAATGCACAGAAAACCGTACCAGATAATCAATGGAAAACGGTTGGAAAAAGCAGAAATCCCAAGCCAGGGCCAGCGCCAGGTGAACCCTTGGTCAATAAGGGCGAGGCGACCAGCCACAAAAAAAAAGAGGGTGAGAAAAAAGAAGAGTCTCGCCAAATTAATCGTTAAGCCAGCTGAAGGCAAAAACTATGCAGAGGTGCTGGGAACGATACGTGGTAAGCTCCAACCCGAGAAGACGGAGACCGTAATTCGATCTGTTCGGAAAACCCGCGAACGCGGCGTGCTTATCGAAATGGAGCGCTGTGGCGACCACTCAGCACGTTTACGTCTAGAAGTGCTGTGCATGGACTGCCTAACCACGACCCCAGAAGTGGAGAACGCTATACGCGGGGAATTAGGAGACAAGATGAATAGCCAACTTCGCGTCTCTCTCCTCGCTGTAAACTCGCGAGAACAAAGAATGGCCGTGGTGGAAATCGACGAACTGCCAGGCCGGACTCTTATTGAAAAGGGGAAGCTGCGAGTAGGTTGGATTATCTGCCGAGTACGAGAGCGCGCGGATGTCCAAAGATGTTTCCGCTGTCTGGGATATGGCCACAAAAAGGCGGCATGCAAAGGCCCAGACAGAAGCAGTTCATGCTGGAAATGTGGTCAGCAGGGCCACATAGCCTCTGCCAACAATTATGTGGTCGGTTATGTCGCGCAATTCGTCTTCAAGGTCTTCGAGCTTTTCCCTGAAGACAGAGACTGTGTCGTTTGGAGACAGGTAGCAGCTCACTAGCGTGATTTGCGCCATTTTAACCCAGACGTAGCAGCGTCCGACCCCGCTGCTCTCTGCGCGATGTTTGGGGTTAGCAATCCATATCGCGGCCGAGCCTGATTGGTCAACATGCCAGGTTTCCTTTGTTCTATAGGGTTTACTGATGATGACAGCGTCTGCTCTTAGTTCAAGAACCAATTGGTCCAGCAGGTCATCAGCTACCCTACTCCTGTTCATATTGCCTTGTATAAATTTAATCATATTCTCCCAAGCTTTGACTTAGCCTCAGCAAGGGCATCCGAGCCTTGCACGCTCCGACCCGGGCAGGTGATTGGCATTTTTCTGTCCATCTCCTGCCGAGCACAGGTAGCAGCTTGGGCTTTCTTTACATGCAGAGGCTATGTGGCCCTGCTGACCCATTTCCAGCATGAACTCTTCTGTCTGGGCCTTTGCACTGCCGCCTTTTTGTGGCCATACCCCAGACAGCGGAAACACCTTTGGACATCCGCGCGCTCTCGACTCGGCAGATAATCCAACCTACTCGCAGCTTCCCCTTTTCAATAAGAGTCCGGCCTGGCAGTTCGTCGATTTCCCCACGCCATTCTTTTTTCTCGCGAGTTTACAGCGAGGAGAGAGACGCGAAGTTGGCTATTCATCTTGTCTCCCAACTTCCCCGCGTATAGCGTTCTCCACTTCTGGGGCTCGTGGTTAGGCAGTCCATGCCACAGACTCTGACTGTCTAAGAGCGCTACCCAAGCTGCACCTTGCTGAGTGGTCGCCACAGCGCTCCATTTCGATGAGCACGCCGTCTTCGCGGGTTTTCCGAACAGATACGAATTACGGTCTCCGTCTTCTCAGGTTGGAGCTTACCACGTATCGTTCCCAGCACCTCTGCATAGGTTTTGCCTTCAGCTGGCTTAATGATTATTTGGCGAGACTCTTCTTTTTTCTCACCCTCTTCTTTTTTTGCGGCTGGTCGCCTCGCCCTTATTGACCAAGGGTCACCTGGCGCTGGCCCTGGCTTTGGCGATTTCTGCGTTTTCCAACCGTTTTCCATTGATTAGTCTGGTACGGTTTTCTGTGCATTATTATCTATTATTACCATATTTTATTAGCATTATTAATAATAATATTTTACTACTATTATTAGTTGTATTAGAGTTTTTCTTTTCCGGCTCGCCTGTTGGGGAGTCGGATCGAGTTCGACTCTCTCTTTGCGAGCCAGGGCCAGTTTCTTGCAGCTCGGAAGGGTAGACCCCTTCCGGCGCTGCTCTCGGAGGTAGCTAGTATATTTAAGCTCTCCTGATTTGGGCCATACCCGTTTTTATGTCCATGGACACATTTTTCTGCTTGGAGACAGCATTGATTCAAGCGAGCCGAATCTGGGCCAATTGCTCACTTATTGCCGTCGCATATTCCCGAGCTTGCGGTGATGCTTGCCGCTTTTGCAGCAGCCGGCTGTTTGATGACACCATCCCGCGCTGCCGGGAGTTGTCCGTTTGCGCAAGGTGTACCCTCTGTCCCACGTCGACGGCTCTCTCCGTGCTGGTGGTGCCGGCTTTTGCCTGCAGAGGAGTTTGTGGCGGGGAGCGCACAACTCTACTGCTCTTTCTAAATGCGCTACATTCTTCCTCGGGAGCATCTACACCCACTACAGTTGTTTTTGTTATTTGTTTAATCCTGTCAGTTCTATTGGGTCTCCGCTTCAAGCCGCTATCTTCACACGTAGCACAGTCGCTTTAAGTGTCCCGAAGTTCCCTTCTCTCAAAGGAGCAGGCCATCGCGAGGGTTGACACAAGTCTTTATGGGATATTGTGTTCAGAGCCAAGACAGCGCAAAACCAGGAATACATCTTAACTGGACCTGTGCGGCCAACTAAATGGCGACGTGTATTGAACGTACTTGAAGACCAGCCAGGGTTTTAACGAGACGGAGGCGATTGCAGCATTAGCCCACCAGCCATTTCTGTGAGGTGTCACCCTCACACACTAAAGTGGTGGAATACTGCTCTCGCCAGCCCAATGTCGAATTAATCGTATTCATGTTCCAGTATGCCATGAACAGGATCTAACTGGTCTCAATCCTGGGATACTTTTTGGGAGGCGGCATCTGTTCGCCCGGACACAGGAGATTCATCAAGCATTTCTGATCTTTAAATCTGGCCCTCGGCTCCCCCCGCTCTGGTCTGGGACTGCTTATTGGTTATTCGCGGCTAACCCACCGAAGTAGGCCGTTCACGATCCGCCCTGTGTGACACCGGTAAGGCACTGAGCTTAGCCCTTACCATTATTATTATTATTATTATTATTATTAATCCATTCCCATGCAATGAGTTGGAATTATATCAAAGCTTAAAATATGATTTTATGAAATAAGTGCATTCAAATTTAGGAGGTAAATTATGAATTATAATTAACAACGGTAATAATAATAATGGAAATAAAGATAATAATGCACAGAAAACCGTACCAGATAATCAATGGAAAACGGTTGGAAAAAGCAGAAAACCCAAGCCAAGGCCAGCGCCAGGTGAAGGCAAAACCTATGCAGAGGTGCTGTGAACGATACGTGGTAAGCTCCAACCCGAGAAGACGGAGACCGTAATTCGATCTGTTCGGAAAACCCGTGAAGGCGGCGTGCTTATCGACATGGAGCGCTGTGGCGACCTCTCAGCATTTAAGGAAAATGTGTAGACTGCCATTGACCAGCTTGGAGACGCCCGTATTCTCACTAGACGTTTATGTCTAGAAGTTCTGGTCATGGACTACCTAACCACGGCCCCAGAAGTGGAGAACGCTATACGCGGGAAATTAGGAGACACGATGAACGGCCAACTTCGCGTCTCTCTCCTCGCTGTAAACTCGCGAGAACAAATGATGGCCGTGGTGGAAATCGACGAACTGCCAGGCCGGACTCTTATTGAAAAGGGGAAGCTGCGAGTAGGTTGGATTATCTGCCGCGTCCGAGAGCGCGCGGATGTCCAAAGGTGTTTCCGTTGTCTGGGATATGGCCACAAAAAGGCGGCGTGCAAAGGCCCAGACAGAAGCAGTTCATGCTGGAAATGCGGTCAGCAGGGCCACATAGCCTCTGCATGTAAAGAAAGCCCAAGCTGCTACCTGTGCTCGGCAGGAGATGGACAGAAAAATGCCAATCACCTGCCCGGGTCGGGAGCGTGCATGGCCTTCAGGGATGCCCTTGCTGAGGCTAAGACAAAGCTTGGGAGAATATGATTAAATTTATACAAGGCAATATGAACAAGAGTAGGGTAGCTGATGACCTGCTGGACCAATTGGTTCTTCAACAAAGAGCAGACGCTGTCATCATCAGTGAACCCTATAGAACAAAGGAAACCTGGAATGTTGACCAATCAGGCTCGGCCGCGATATGGATTGCTAACCCCAACAACCCCGCAGATAGCAGCGGGGTTGGACGCTACTGTGTCTGGGTGAAAATGGCGCAAATCACTCTGGTAAGCTGCTACCTGTCTCCGACCGACACAGTCCTTGTCTTCAGGGA
>NW_016159376.1:19357-32767 GCF_001687245.7 Rhagoletis zephyria | reverse complement strand
ATGTAAAGAAAGCCCAAGCTGCTACCTGTGCTCGGCAGGAGATGGACAGAAAAATGCCAATCACCTGCCCGGGTCGGGAGCGTGCATGGCCTTCAGGGATGCCCTTGCTGAGGCTAAGACAAAGCTTGGGAGAATATGATTAAATTTATACAAGGCAATATGGGGAAAGCTCGAAGACCTTGAAGACGAATTGCGCGATATAACCGGCCACATAATTGTTGCTGGAGATTTCAACGCAAGAGGCGTGGAATGGGGTATGCCCCAAACAAACACCAGGGGAAAACTGGTCCTTGAAATGGCAGCCCGCATTGGCTTGAACATCCTCAACACCGGATCGACCCCTACATACCGAAGGCCGGGTTTTGGATACTCTATCCCTGACATAACCCTGGTCTTAGAAAACCCTATTCGAAAGACTGACGGATGGAGAGTGATGGAAGACCTCAGTGGTAGCGACCATAACTATATCACCTTCCAAGTCACTGACACAACACGAGAGCAAACACGTAGTATCCCTCTCAGGAAACCAGGATGGAACCCGTCTAGTTCGATACATCACTCCTAGCAGATTCCCAAGGTATTTCACCCACAACGGGAGAGATCCACAAAAGGGAGTCTTGTACTAAGCTGGTCGAAGAAACCATGCGCTGCATTCACCGGGCATGCAAAGCCTCAATGCCTCAGAGGAGAGCATGGTCAGGTAAAAAGCAGGTATACTGGTGGAATGACCGAATTGCGAGCTGCGAAGGGCCTGCCATAGAATGCGGAGATTCGCAACGTGCGCTCGTGGCAGATCTGAGGCGCTGACCAAAGCAGCAGCCTACAAAAGCGCTAAGAAAGCAATTGGGGCCGAGATACAGAAGAGTAAAGGGAACTGCTGGAAAGCGCTATGTGACGAAGTGGATCGCGATCCCTGGGGCCAGGGATACAAAATAGTGATGAAAAAGTTCCATACATCATCACAGGCGATGGATGAGGCCCGAGTTAAGAATATAGTGGATGCGCTATTTCCCACACACCCACTAAGAGCCGACACAGTGTTCGTCGAGGAGCAAGTCGAGGCACCACTGTGTTCGACAGACGAGCTGAAGCTAGCCCTGCGAAGTATGAAAGCCGGCAAGGCTCCAGGCCCAGATGGCATACCAGCGGAGGCAATCAGGTTAGCAGCGGAAACGAGCCCTGATCTTCTGCTTAACATGTACAACAGCTGCCTTAGGGCCCGGGTTTTCCCAAGCCAATGGAAGAAGGCGAGACTGGTGCTTATACCCAAGGGCAAAGGGGACCCAAACTCTCCTTCATCCTTCCGGCCACTCTGCATGCTAGACACAGCAGGCAAAATGATGGAGAGTCAGCTCAAAATACGCTAGACGTCAGCCATAGAAAGCGAGGGATGTCTTTCACCCCGACAACATGGCTTCAGGAAGGGACACTCAACTATAGGAGCAATTGGCGAAGTAGTCGAGGCGGTACATAAGGCCGAAGAAGCCTGCCACCAGGCGCGGCCAATAGTGCTGCTAGTCACACTGGACGTCAAGAACGCCTTCAACTCGGCAAGATGGGACGACATGCTGGAGGCCTTGGAACGGTCATTCAAGGTTCCAACATACTTGCTAGATATGATCCAGGACTACCTCAGAGACCGTTGGCTTTTGTACGACACAGCACAAGGTCAGAGAAAGAGGCGTATAACCGGCGGAGCGGCACAGGGGTCTGTACTTGGCCGGGTCTCTGGAACGCCACGTATGACAGTCTGTCGCGCACGGAAATGCCGGAGAGCGCCTTCCTTGTCGCCTTCGCGGACGACGTGGCCGCCGTCATAACAGCAAGAAACGTCCAGCTAGCACAGCTCAAGCTAAACCAGGTCATGCGCAGCGTCAGTAGATGGATGAGCGATCACGGTCTGCGATTGGCTACAGCCAAAACAGAGATCGTGCTCCTCACCAGGAAACGGATCCCAACAATTATAAATATGATGGTCGGACCTCAACTCGTGACAACTTCTAGGTCTACAAAATACATAGGGGTGAAGCTTGACAGCAAACTCACATTCTGGGAACACATTGATTTGCTTGACCTTTTTTTGTCGGTCCAAACAGGAATCTTTATTTACGGTTGATGGATAGCCCGCTTCCAATGGATGGTGGCAAGAAAGTGGCTGACTTACGTGTAATGATTTTGTATTACCGGCTTATGGTGTCTCAATTGCCTGCAAATGAATAGTCCCGATTTGATGTTCACAACTTCTTTATTCTACGCAACAACATGGCTGGGGATNTGATTTGCTTGACCTTTTTTTGTCGGTCCAAACAGGAATCTTTATTTACGGTTGATGGATAGCCCGCTTCCAATGGATGGTGGCAAGAAAGTGGCTGACTTACGTGTAATGATTTTGTATTACCGGCTTATGGTGTCTCAATTGCCTGCAAATGAATAGTCCCGATTTGATGTTCACAACTTCTTTATTCTACGCAACAACATGGCTGGGGATTTGCCAGAAGGAATGTGACGGCACCTTTTGCCTCTATTGATTTCCACTGAGGGGTGAGTATCGACTCCCCGAATGCCGTCAGCTTTTAATACAAGCTTTTAATCCACTTTAATTACTTGGTTGTAATTCCGTTCTTGCGAGGGCTGATGAGTGTGGTTCGCTCTGTGTCCAATTCCAAAAAGAAATATGTTTTTCTAGTCTCGTGGTATGTGACCACCGATTCTTTTATCGTATGTCAGTGTGGGCGTTTTCATAGTGGCCATGTCAATTCGTGTCTATACCGATATGATGGTTCGTGTCTTAAATAACTATTGGTAACGTACATTCATCTGGCAATCCCCCAGTTTGAAGTTTAGCTTTGACAGTTTTGTTATGTTTACATTTCTTATAATCGTTCTTATGTCTATTATTTGGGAAATAAAAAATAATAGATCATTATCCCCCTCGCATCTTCAGCGACGCTTTAACAAAAAAAATGTGGAGCGTTTAGTAGGGATATGAGAATGGTGCTTCGAATGCGATTCATGGGGTGTGGTTTGATCGACGTTAGACCTTACATCGAAATCGTTCTACATGATCTTCATCAACCCCATCCTGACTCGTTCATTTCGCCTTTAAGCGCATACGTATGTACAAATGTTCCGTCTTTCGTATTTAGTTTCAGTACGCATTACATAAGCTACGGTAGATGAAAGGCATTGGTAAATGAATTGAATATGAATCTTTTCTTTTTTGCTTTGATCGATTTACTAGCAATGTACTGAGGATATCATATAACAAAACTATGGATATAACAAAACTAAACTTAATTAATTTATTCAAGCCGGGTACCCTGTAATAAGGCAGAATCAATGGAGTATGGAGGCACGCCATATATTCATCGAAATTCTTGAGAAGGCGAATGTACTGAATGAGTTAACGCGTTGTGATTAAATCGGCGGAATAGTTGCCAAGCACTCCCATGTTTAGCATCGATCAGTTCATATGAATTCGAAACAAGTTTCCGTGAAACATAGGCTCTAATTTTTGGTGGGGCTAGTTTTTGTGCATAGCCCTCTCCGGCCACGGATTGGTAATGTACACTTCCGAGCCTATCTCGAAATGGCGTTCTCTTTTGCGGGTCANGTTGCCAAGCACTCCCATGTTTAGCATCGATCAGTTCATATGAATTCGAAACAAGTTTCCGTGAAACATAGGCTCTAATTTTTGGTGGGGCTAGTTTTTGTGCATAGCCCTCTCCGGCCACGGATTGGTAATGTACACTTCCGAGCCTATCTCGAAATGGCGTTCTCTTTTGCGGGTCAATGCCCGTTGTGCGGTTTGTTGATATTGTTCGAACTGTTTGTCTCGAATTTTATCAGCTAGAACTTTACGCTGTTCCACATCCTGTGTATGGTATGGATTTACATCCAATAATAATTTATATTCGTCTCCATCTTTCACATATTCACGACCAGTGTGCAGGAAATATGGCGTGTAGCCCGTGGCTTAATGTACTGAAGTGTTAATATCATGAATAACACGTGAAAGATGGTTTTCCCAGGAGGAATGTTCAAGAAGGTCAGCCATGTGAGCACGTAATCCAAGTTTAATGCTTTTGTTTGTCGCCTCGACCTGATTGGCTTGTGGATGGTACAAAGGCGTTTTCATGTGTTTGATGTTATAATCGGCGCAAAGCTTTGCGAAAGTTTGACTGATGAATTGAGTACCATTATCTGATATAATGAGTTCGGGGCAGCCATTCACCGTGAATATATGTCGAAGATAATTGACTACGGATATGGCGTTTGCATTTTTCATGGGCTGCGCCCAGACATATCGCGAGTAACAGTCGATGGCTACGAAGATCCATTGGTTACGATTTTTAGACATGGGCAGCTTACCGACGAAGTCAATCGATAATTGCCTACCCGGTCGTTTTGGTTCTCTATATTCGCCGTGAGGTGTTTTGGTGCTCTAATTACTTGGTTTAATGCGGTGGCATAGTTCACATTGCCGAACGTACTGGTAAACGGACTCATACATGTTTGGCCAGTAATAGCGTTGTGTGATACGTCTATAAGTTTTCCAAACACCCTGATGCGAATGTTGGTTATGATTTTCATCGAGGACTTTTGCTCGGTCAGAAGATGGTACACAAAGTGTCCACAGTATTTCCGCACTTTGATTGGAAAATTTCAATCGATGATATAGAAGGTTGTTCTCGATTTTATATCTATCTAATGGGTGTTTTGAGGCCATGACATGCATTTTGTTGTACCATTTATCGCACGTGTTTGGGTCAATGTTGATCACGGATGTGATTGGGATACGATTAACGTGAAAATTACTCGGAAGGTCAATTGGATTTCTACGAACGATGTTGAGAAGAGCATAAGAACGAGATAAGGCGTCAGGAAGTTCCAAATGTTTTCCTGGATTATGAATAATTTTGAGATCGTATGATGCTAATCGGATCGCCCAACGACATAAACGGCCAGTGCGGTCTTTGAGAGTTTGTAGCCATCGCAAAGCTGCATGGTCCGTTACCACAACCAATTCACGACCCTCAAAATATGGACGGAACTTTTCGACCGCTAAGAGAACGGCCAGGCATTCCCGTTCAGATGCTGTGTAATTTTGTTCGGCTTTCGAGAATTTCTTAGAAAAATACTGAACCACACGTTCATTCCCATCATGTTCTTGTACTAGAACAGCTCCCCCTGCGATAAACGAGGCATCGGTATAAACCTTGAATGGTTTTGAAAAATCGGCCTTAGTCAGAACGGGAGTGGTAGTTAACCACTCTTTGAGTTTGAGAAAGGCTTGTTCATCAGCGATATTCCATTCAATGGGTCCTCTTCGGTTTCCTTTATACAATTCACAAAGGGGAGCTGTTATCTCCGAAAAATCTGGAATACATTTTCGGTACCAGCCTGCTGCACCAACGAACCGTCTGACTTCTTTTGCCGTTTTGGGCCGTGCAAATTCAACAATAGCTCCAATACGAGATGGATTCGCAGATAGACCCTCTTGAGACAAAACGTAACCCAGGAATTCCAATCGTTTACAACAAAAATTCGATTTGGATGTTGATATGGTTAAGCCGGCCCCAGTCAGACGTTTTGCAACGATAGCCAATATCTTAACGTGTTATTCAAACGTCGAAGTGCAAATTATAAAATCAAAGGAATTTAAAAGAAAGCTTGAGACAGATCAATACTGGTTAGGTATTTAGCTGACTTTAGTCGTGCTAAAATTTGGTGAGTAACCGTAATTGGATAGGTATTTGGAATGGTAATTTTATTCAGCTCTCTCGCGTCCAAGCATACGCGACACGTTCCGTCTTTCTTCTTTACAGCCAGAATTGGTGACCGCCGAGGGCTTTCTTCGATGGTCATAATGATGTCACGATTACGAATTTTATCCAATTCGGCTTGAACTTGTTCAGCCACATATGGCGATACTGGATACTGGCGTTTCATGACGGGTTTTGCATCACCCGTATCAATTACGTGTTCGATCTGATTAGTGACGTTTAAAGGACCAGACTCAGGAGTTGGATTAAAAAGTCTGAGAACGGCGTCCAACATTTGTCTTTGATCTGGGGTGAGATTATGTGGAAGGTTGACGCTCGTTATTTTTGGGGTATCTAGTTCGCCCTCTAAACCCAGTGTGGAAGCGTCAATTGGCTCCAGATCATAGAAGATACCTGAGCTTGTTCTTTCCCACTCCATGGTGGCTGGTTACAAAAATTAATAAATTCATCCGCCGTAACCATTTCGACTTTAGCGGATTAAACTTCTTCAGTATCTCCTTTGGCTGTATGTTTTAAAAATCGCTGAACTCTCTCTTGGTTCTGCACCAGTTCGAAAAAGAAGGCCTCGAGGAATGTCCAGCCCATAATTGGGTGTTTCAGTGAGATAGGCACTACCAGAGTTGACACAAGTCGGGTAAGACTACCAACCGTATATAATACATTCACTTTACCAATGGCCTTAAAAGAAATCGAATTATCGGCGAGACCAATGGATGTTTTGGTAGGTTGCAACTGTCCCCATTTGTACTTCTCATAAAATGTTTGTGAGATGACTGTGACTTCGGCTCCACCAGCGAGTAAAACCGCATGAGACTGGTTGTTAACCATAACCGTGAGATAATCGCGACAATCGTTTGGCATATTATATGTCAAGCATTTTTCTGAGATAAAGAAAACATCGCGGGGTCGGGGTGGGTTAACTTTGTTGTCTCCGTCTTGATTGTGATTAGGGACTGGAGCTGAAGTAGGTTTGTAATTGGTGGTGTTCGTTCAGAACATTGGGTTGATGGTTCTTTGCCATCCCTTTGAGTTTGATTATACTCGTTAAGAATCAGAGTAGAATTATTACTGGAATTCGGGACTGAAGATTTGTCGATTTGTAGAGGGTCTTCGGTAGAGTGCGGATTGTTAGAGACAGTGGATTTAGATAAAGTTGTGGATTCTGAGTACGATGGACCCCTATTCCCAATCGACTCCCTTACGCGTTTTTTGAACACGGGCATTGATCAGACGTAACCCCTGCTCGTGTACATTTGTAGCAGATCACCCTATTCGGTTGGGTTCGACACTTTTTGAAGTGATGGCCCCACACGAGACATTTTGCACATCATACATTTTCGTCGCCCTCAACAGCGAGAAATGGGTCGACGATAGTTCCTACTTTCGTATCATTCCCCTTTGGATTTTTGTCATTTTTATAATCTTCGACTGGTTTCGAATACCTACGTTTCTGAGATGCTTTAATTGGTTTCTTTTGCTTGTTCACGTATGCACATTCCCTGTCATCGGAGGCGGATCCAGGAAACGAAGCGGTATATTCCGAATGTGAAGACTCATCCGGTGAATCATGTATTGCCGAAATTTCCCGTGGCGCTGATCGCTGTCTATCCGAACGGGTTCTTTCCGGACGGGGTGTGGCAACAATTAACGAATGTGGTGCAATTCGCTGAGCGAACTCACGCAATTGCTCCAACGTGTGGACTTTACGAGTGTGGACGAGTTCACGCAGATGATCGGATAAGGTACCAATGATGATATCGAGGTGGTCCCGTTCATCCAGACCACAGGAATTATCCTGCCATTGGAATGTCAAGTCATCGATACATATGTTTCAGCAGTGTTTGCGAACGTGGATCGAATTTAATCTGTGCATATGACAATATTACTTGGGCCCGTGTATGTTTGTTGAGGAAACGAGCACGAAGTTTCGTGCAAAATCTTGATAATCACCGAAGTTTCTCAGTTCGGTGAAGTACCATTGTCGAGCGGCTCACGTGAGTGTGGGTACCAAACGCGTTACCAATTCATGGTCGGGTACTCCAATCTTATATCGAAATGAGCCAATAATAGCCAAATAATCTTCAACCGATAGAAATTTTTCGTTCACATGAACGCCATCGAATTGAGCACGTCCCATCCATGATGGTAAGCCTCTGAATTTCCTATCCATTGCATCCGCTTGGGCAGATTCGTCGAATATAGTGGCTTGATTTGGTCGTGATTGTGGTGGACCGGATAGCGAATAATTCGGATATAAATGAGATGGTTGATTAATTGGTTCTTGGATATGTGACGTTCTAAGACCACGGTAGGTATTGATCGTTTGAGTTTGTAAGGTTGAAGGACCACCCAAAGAACCATGCGGAGGATCCACCGAGGGTGGTATCCAGGTATGATTCCAGGTCGTTGGCATGGTTTGGTTCATATCACGAACGTCAGGAATTTGTGTCTGCAACTGAATCCGATCACGGATCATTTGCTGTTGCATCTGTGTTTGGGCTCTCAGCAACTCAGACACCATTACAGACAGTTGGTGTAATGTTGGTTCCATTCCGCCTGACACTGAATTGAGAACGGCTGGTTGAGCATTTGAATTAACCGTACTGGTGGTCAGGGTATACCGTGGTTCAGTTGCCTGAACCGAAGTCGGTATATTCTGGTTTGGAATCGAATCTGGTATGGTTAAGGGTAAATATTGTGATGGAACAGTATTTTGAGTTGAACTCATCGTTCCCCGTTCATTCTCAAAACCATGGAAGGTCGAGTTCAAACTAAATTGGGGATCGCACGTCGGAATTCCCGTATTCGGTGAAGACATCCGAAGCTCACGAATCTTCGATTGAAATTTTCCGATCAGATCTGCCTGGCGTGAAGGCCGACTCGGGTTTCCACTTCAACCAAGCGGTTCGATAACAATAATGTATCATTTGATGAAGACGACCCTGAGTTGTTAACACCTCATTCGCCAACGGTAGACGTAAAGTCCGTTTTATTAAAGTCTATGTTCTAAGATGATGGTACTCGATTTAAAATCAGTACAGTATTTACTTCAGTTTATTATTTATTATTATTACTATTTTATTCTATGGTATGTCGTTTTGAAAATCCACTTTCAAAAATAATATCGCATAAATCGATCACTATTTGAATATTGCTTTAAATCTAATTAGTTCAACAAAAAATTCACGCTCAATTGGTTGTATATCTCATGTGATTTTCGGTCCAAACTTTTGTTTAATATTATACGTGGGCTGAGAATGGCGTTTAACGCCCTAGCTCGAATCTTTTTATGGACCAAGTTGTTTGCTCCCGGGATGCAGCGAAGGCCTTGAATACTTGGGAGTATTACCTGTATCTCCTTCGGCACCTTCTGTCGCCAACAAGGTACGCAACCAAGATCAAGACTATCCACCCCCGAATTTACCGGAAGACCAAATCAGACTGAGAATATTCAACCAGTTTGAGAATGTTAAACGAGATTACTTTGATACGAGTTTCAAATTTTATTGGAAATGAACACCCAAAGAAATTACAAAAAAAAATAAAGAAAAATTAATAGTTTGGTTCAATTAATATTGACCGTGTTATCGGTTACGTTGCTTAAACATATACCGAAAGACGAAATGAAAAATTATCGGTTCAAAAATCTTGACCGTCGATGTGTGGTGTTACTTGATTAAAAAAATTCAATTAACTTTCTTTTCAGAATTGGCGAACTGAACTGAACGAGAATGGTTATGACTGCTGATCACAGATAGATCACCATTCACCCCCGCGGAATTAAATAATCAAAATATCCTCAAAAATTTTGATTGAAAACGGGCTCCAATAAAAATCAACTAAATCATGACGTGTGAAGACTGAGGACGATATTGATTTACCGTGATTATGAATTCAAAAGATAATTATTTGATTCAATCTCAATGATGATTTATAATAGCGGAATTTCTAAAGGAAAATTTATAAAAAATCTATTAAACTCGAATATGTATGGTTCGCTGACGTACAATTTTGTGACCAACAAAATGAGAAAAACGACTGCAAGATTTTAATTTTTCCGTAAATCTAATTTTATGACGTATTAAATTGATTCGATGATGAAATTTATTTTCCCTCAGCTGAGCACGCGGTTATTTTATGCCGGGCTTAAGTGTGGTTATGTTCAACGAAAACTTATTCTTTTTCACCCGTTTAGTTGGGCGCCAATGATTTGCTTGACCTTGGTTTGTCGGTCCAAACAGGAATCTTTATTTACGGTCGATGGATAGCTCATTTCCAATGGATGGTGGCAAGAAAGTGGCTGACTTACGTGTAATGATTTTGTATTACCGGCTTATGGTGACTCAATTGCTGTCAAATGAATAGTCCCGATTTGATGCTCACAACTTCTTTATTCTACGCAACAACATGGCTGGGGATTTGCCAGAAGGAATGTGACGGCACCTTTTGCCTCTATTAATTTCCACTGAGGGGTGACTCCCCGAATGCCGTCAGCTTTTAATACAAGCTTTTAATACAAGCTTTTAATCCACTTTAATTACTTGGTTGTAATTCCGTTCTTGCGAGGGCTGATGAGTGTGGTTCGCTCCGTGTCCAATTCCAAAAAGAAATATATTTTTCTAGTCTCGTGGTATGTGACCACCGATTCTTTTATCGTATGTCAGTGTGGGCGTTTTCATAGTGGCCATGTCAATTCGTGTCTATACCCATACGATGGTTCGTGTCTTGAATAACTATTGGTAACGTACATTCATCTGGCAATCCCCCCCATTTTGAAGTTTAGCTTTGACAGTTTTGTTATGTTTACATTTCTTATAATCGTTCTTATGTCTATTATTTGGGCAATAAAAAATAATAGATCAACATCCATGGAGTATGTGAAAAAGCTGCGCAGAGCACGGTGGCTCTAAGCCGGCTGATGGCGAACGCGGGCGGCCCGAAGCCAAGCCGCAGGAAGCTTCTGATGACAGCAGTCCAGTCGGTGCTCCTGTACGGGGCAGAAATATGGTCCGACGCATTGAAAGTCAAAAAATACCGGATTCAAATGTCTTCGGTCCAGAGCAGAGGGCACTACGCATTGCTTCTGCATACCGTACAGTGGCTGCGGACGCGGTTCTAGTTATATCTGGCGTCATGCCAATTGAGCTACTTGCTTACGAGCGAAAAGAGATTTACAATCTCAGTGCCGAGATAGGTCGAGCAGCTGCCGCGGCAAGGGCGCGCGAGCAACTGATCCAGCAGTGGCAACAAAACTGGAACGCGAGCACAAAAGGTCGATGGACGCACTCCCTGATAGCCGACCTTCAAACATGGTTGAACAGATCGCATGGGGAAGACGATTTCTACCTGACGCAATTCCTCACCGGCCATGGTTACTTCCGAGAATATATTCATAGAACGGGAAGGGTGGACTCACCGTTCTGTCACTACTGTGGAAACGTCGAAGATAACGTGTACCACACATTCTTCTCCTGCGAACACTTCCTGATTTCGCGCAGAATGTTGGAAGAAAGATACGGAGACATAACTCCGAACAACATAGTTGGGGTGATGATCTCCAGTGCAGAAAAGTGGGAAGCAGTTGCGACATACGTGAAATTCGTACTCCGCTGCAAACGAGGGGACGGTTGTCTACTGAGGACACCCGAATGAAACGCCCCTACAAAAGAGCAGCCCCAAGGCTCTAGCAGCGCGCTCCTGCATCTGAAGACATGCAGAATTGCGGTGCCAGATGCGGAATTCTTGCGCGGGCGGTGGGAGTTTGGGTTTTAGTGAGTAGCCCAACACGCTTCGGTAGGAGTCCCACACTCGGGGAAGGTAGTATAGAGACTAGCGCCCTGGGCCAGTGCATAAAGCATTTCCCTCTCCTAAGAACAAAAAAAAAAATAATAATAATAATAGATTGGCGCTTATACATATGTTAGTGTTTGGCCGAGCTTCTCCTCCGACTTGTGGCGTGCGCCTTGATGTTGTCACACAAAGCTGAGGGACCTACAGTTTTACGCCGACTCCGAACGGCGATTGTATTTTTATAAGAAGCTGTTTTTCGTGTCAGAAATACTCTTGGAGGTTTGCCATTGCCTGCCGAGGGACGACCGCTGTTAAGAAAAACCTTTTTGTATAATTTTTGCGATGTTGCTTTGACCAGCGCTTGAACCCAGGTGCTGAGGAGTGAAAGCGCACACTGCTTACCACTACACCACCTAGATTACTACTACCATCCGAAAAATAATCTGACAAAGATTTCAGGTTATTTACCAAGTGCCCAGTTATGACATTTCACATTTCATTTGGCAATTCACCGCGTTCCTTGTAAAAAGTTGAATATAACCCTTGGATACAGCGACCAACAACACATACCGGTTAGAAAAGAAAAGGTGACAAGCGCAAGCTCAACGTTCTTAATGCCAGTATGCAGGTCTCAAGAAAAGCAAAAACTCCATATAAAATGACCAACAAGAAATGGCTAAGAAATTTTCTTGTGTTAAATTTCCTTGAGGTAGTACGCTGTTCTAAGAAATTTTCTACGCTTTCTACTAAGGTTTTCTATTTTTTTTTTGTGAAAGAAGGCATAAGGCAACCCACATTTGCAACAGAAATATATGCCCGTTCCATTATTTCTTGAGGAAAGAGTGAGGCAACAGCATCAGATGTCAAAATTTCTTGGACACACACACGAAATAATGGCAATTTTTTTCTTGACCGTTTTCTTGAGAGCTGCATACTGGCCTTTATGTAGTTATGGCACTCAGTACGGCAATCATACCAACTACGACTAGATATGTATTTTTGGAAATAGATAATTGCGTCTCGGTCAAGCTGTTTATAGAACTTTTCTTTCTGTGTGCAACTCAAACCGACCGACGTGTTTATTCATACCAAAATTAATTTCGTGGAACCTCGGTGGCTTTTCTACGGAACCCTTGGGTTCCGCGGAACCCCCTTTAAGAAGCTCTGTTCTGGGGTATAAAAGCAATCAATCTAGACGTGGCAGGCGTATGTGATCTCATTAGAAGGTAGTTAAAAAAAAAAACTTCCTTAAAAGGTTCCGATGCGTGCACAAAAGTGAAAATACCTTATTTTTTATCAGCACATCTTCTGCAATTGAAAATTTTTGCTAAATACGTGTATGCTCCATTGTACAAGATACTATTGAACTATGATCCTCGTACACCAGTTGTTTTTATCTTTAAAAAGTTACAGAGCGAAAGAGAAATAAGAGAAATTGAAAAAAAAAATATATGTATATGTAGTAGTGAGTATATCAAGGATTAAAAGAAATTCAATTTAATATTTAATATTGTATAAAATTCGGTTGTTAACAGTTGCAAGAAAAATGTTTGAATAATAATGAAAATTTTCTGTTTGATTGACGAACCACAAAAATCACATAAATCTAAAATTTCCAAACTCAAATACAAACCCTACAATACTCCCCCTTCTAGAGAATTAATGTTATATAAATTAAAAGTAACTCGTTTCTTATTTGATGTTGTGTTATTCATTGTATTAGTGTTTGTTTCTGGTATTAGTTCTGTTTCAATGATTGCTGGTTTTAGTCTGTCTATCGGAATTGTTTTAACCTCATTATCTACTTCAAGTTTGAAATATTTTTTGTTTTTTT
>NW_016159376.1:8999-17570 GCF_001687245.7 Rhagoletis zephyria | reverse complement strand
TTTAACAACCTTATAAGGTCCTTCGTATGGTTGTTGCAATGATCTTTTATTAATAACACGCATAAAAACAAATTTACAAGTCTCCAAATCCTTTGGTATATATACACCAGTATCAGAATTTTGATTATGCCTTAAATTTGATTTAACATTTTTAAAATGTTCCTGCAAATTGCCTAAAACTTCAATCGGGGAAAATTTTTCCTCAGATGGAACTACAAGTTCACCGGGTAGGCGTAAATTTTGCCCAAAAACCATCTCAGATGATGTGGCTGAAATACTTTCTTTATACATCGATCGTAAACCCAGAAGTATTATCGGCAGCTCATCATACCAATTGTTGATTCCATTTCTAGCCATTATCGTAGCTTTTAACTGCCTGTGAAACCGTTCTACCATTGCAGCTTGTTTCCGTTGTTATTGTTGTCAGTAATGAACAGACACAAAGTCGACAAGAGATTTTCTCCGGTTGTATGAAGGATGCAGGTAACCACGACCAATTGCTGGGGAGCGATTTTTGGTATGTGCACGCTTGACGTTAACGCTGATGTGTGAACTGATTTCTGTTGATGTAGCTGATGAGGTTTATTAGAACTGCTCTTGCTACCACTGACGAAACTGTTGCGACGCGTTTAAGTTGAAACCGCTGCTGCGGCTGTTGCTGCTATTGTGGTTGTTGTTATAGTTGGCGCCGTACTCGCAAATTGTAGTGCTGTCGTCTTGCCTCTCCGGCAATGCAGAGAGCGATTAACTAATAACGGATTCGGCTATAGACTACACTT
Organism: Rhagoletis zephyria; assembly: GCF_001687245.7. Taxonomy (NCBI): domain Eukaryota; kingdom Metazoa; phylum Arthropoda; class Insecta; order Diptera; family Tephritidae; genus Rhagoletis; species Rhagoletis zephyria. Next base: position 16,791 of record NW_016159376.1, on the reverse strand, counting down.
AACCGTTCTTTCGATCACACTAAACATGTCCTCTCAACTCTAGTGTTCTTTCGTGTTATAGCCAATTTAATTCTGTTACACTGTTTCTTAGTAGAACTATATTCACAACAGAGAAAATGGTTGCTGATCGAAAATGTCGTGAGCTTACAGCACTCTTAAAACTTTTTATTTTGCTTCCAACTACAGCTATTGCCGCTCCTGGATTGCCAATTGTAGTAGTGAGTATATCAAGGATTTAAAGAAATTCAATTTAATATTTAATATTGTATAAAATTCGGTTGTTAACAGTTGCAAGAAAAATGTTTGAATAATAATGAAAATTTTCTGTTTGATTGACGAACCACAAAAATCACATAAATCTAAAATTTCCAAAATTACTAAGTTGAAATGAACACAGTACAATAAAAGGTAATAACACAAATACAAACCCTACAATATATATAATACCCCAAAGGTATTTCTTGTCCATGTCGTAAAATCTGCACCGTTCGTTCGATTATCCATAATGAGGTGTCAAATGAAAGAGTTTGGAATGTAGATGCTAGGTAAGGTTGCCAGATTTTTTTTTGCGTGAAATCAATACCTTAGACTTTTCCTTGCCCCAAAAATCAGTACTTTTCAGTACACTTTTATTTAAAGCAAAATTATGAATGTTAGTAGCAGAAAACACTTTAAAATATCGGAGTACTTGTTTTTTAACAATATTTTTCTTTATAAATAAAATGTAGTTCATAAAAAATAAAAATGTTATTCATTTTAAGATAGTGTACACATTAACATTATGGAGTATAAAATACCCTTATAATATCATATTACACAGGAGCTAATGAATTATTTAATATTTATTAAATTTTTTAATAACAACAATGAGATAATTTCCACTTTCAGTGTTTAAATAATCAAAGAACTCTTTACATTTCATTTTAAAATTACTTTAAGTTTGGAGTTCACTTTCAAAAATTTTAATTAGAAGTGGGTTTCTCTCTTTGCGCCAGGAGGGAAACATATACTTAAGATCCTCTCAGTTCCTAAGTCCTCTCAGTCGTTTGAGTGTAGCATTGGAAAAAACAAAGTTACATATGTATTTTGTCAAACTGTGGAAACGTACCACTATTTTAAGACTTCATCAAAGTATATTTCCTCATGGCTTAAATTACTTTTTTCAACTGCGCAAAAACTTTGAAAGGCTAAGAATTCTCTAAACAGAGTATCCAACTCGATGTCTTGTACAATGTCAGTAAATTGAGAAAAAAGTATTGTAAGTTGTAGGCAAAAGACATTCAATTATTCTAATTTGTTAAGTGACTGAAAGTTATTTCTGAGATAACAAACAACACCCGACAAAAAAGGTCAGGCCTCTTTTTAAATAAATTGTACTCCATCATATTATGGCAATTGGTACGTAACGACTCGGCGATATGCCCACAAAACTCTTTTTGTTATGTTAATTTCTTGCGCATATGAAACATTACCTATAACATCAACTAAAATTAAATTATTTTTTTCTTACTTTTTACAGTACAGTTTAGGCAAGTTCCAACGTTATATAAAATAATATTTCACAAACAAATTACATGGGGAAAATTACAGAACATCGAGTTACCGAGAACCTACAATGTATGCTCAGAATTGAAAATTCAGTACAAATCAGTACAAATTTTGAAAAATCAGGACATTCGCGTACTGTTCGAAGAAATTAATAAAATCAGTACGAGAGATGAAAAATCAGTACTGTACTGATAAAATCAGTACGTCTGGCAACCGTAATGCTAGGACTTACCGTTGATTTTTGACATTTTAGGTTCGGAAATTTTTTTTATATGAAAAAAATGCGGAGGACCGTCAATAAAAAAAATCAATACCAAAATTTTGTCTAAAAATGCTGATCAAGAAGTTAGAAATTTTGGTCAAACTCTGCAGATTTTTCGGCCCCATTATGGTTCACAACTCAACTTAGTTGACTTAGTTGAGTTGTGTCTGAAACAACTCAGCTTGTAGACAACTCATTTATTTATTGCTATTGCCGTTCACAACTGTTTTCACTTGACCGTAGCCATTGAAATAGTCGGCAATTCGATACAAATTTTGGTATTTTAATAAGATTATGTTATTTTAATTGGCGGCCGCTGTGGTGTAGTGATAGGCAGTGCGCGCTTCCACTCCGCAGCGCCCTGGTCAAAGCAACATCGCAAACAAATTTTGAATAAAGGTTTTTTCTTAACAGCGGTCGCCCTTCGGCAGGCAATGGCAAACCTCCGAATGTATTTCTGCCATGAAAAACAGCTTCTCATAAAAATACAATCGCCGTTCGGAGTCCGCGTAAAACTGTAGGTCCCACCACTTTGTGTGACGACATCAAGGCGCACGCCACAAATCGGAGGAGAAGCTCGGCCAAACTCTAACATATGTGTAAGCGCCAATCCTTTATTATTATTATGTCATTTTAATTATATCAAAATAATTAAAAGCAAAAAAATGGAAATCAGTTACGAATATGTTTTACCGACGAGCCCGAGTCACCAGCATACTGACAGACAACTGTTTTCAAAGTTGAGTTGAGTTGTTTTCCACAATACCAATTTACACCTTACAACTCAACTATCTTCAAAGTTGTGAATCATAATAGGGGTCTTCATAATTTTTGCACAAAGTCTTAATTTATATCGTGTTTGTTAAGTAATCAGCTATAAACTAAAGAAAAATAGCCAAAACTTACTGAAATGTCGCGTCCCAGTTTTTATTTATCATTTTGTATCAAACTCAGTACAAAAGCTATATTTTGAAAATTTTCGAAAACGGGCTAAAATTACGCCCACTTTAGATTTCCGAAAATAAAAACGCGTAAAAAACGTTAAAAACGTATGGTGTGTTGCTTTAAAATGTTGCACCACGTTGGATGTTGTATTCTAGCAGCTAAAGGAACGTATACTAAAAATTTCAGGCAAGAGCTCACGATTAAAAAAAAATATTTTTTTTTTCACAAAAAATTCGAAGTTTGTGAGAATTACCCACATATTTATTTAATAAATATTTTTTTTTGTCAAACTTGTTTTAATTTTTTGATTCCAAAACCGAAACCGGAACGCAACCTAAACAGAAACCGAAACAAATTTTGAAGAACGAAACGAAAACCGAAACCGAAAGCCTTGGCAAAACCTATACCGAAACCGGAACGTTGTTTTGTATAGGTTTCATTCCTTGGTTTTTGGTACTGAGACTTAAAAATTTTTATTGATGGTGTATTTAAATACATCCTACCAAAATCTGTGAAAAATGCAGTTTCGAAAAAAGTTTTGGTTAAGGCCTTTGAAGGTAACGATATATATACATACATATATATCGTCATTCTGCAAAACCGTGTAACTGACATTTGCTGCCAAAAATTGGATTTGCTCACACAAGCTCTTGGGTCAATCCTTATCCTTTCGTCCTGAAATATAGTTGCCAGAAATGCGATTGCTTTATAAAAAAGAGAACCATTTTGAAATATGAGGGTTTTTACTCTAGAAAATAATTTATGCAACCTCACATACGCGGTTTTGCATTATCTTGATACGCGGTTTTGTACTTTAAACGACGATATGTTTGTGTTTTCCCCCAATAAAATTTTTTTTCTCGGAGTTCCCTGCGGGCACTTTTTGTACCAAATTTTGACAAACACCTTATTTTTATCTCTTACCCTGTTTTTATTTTACCCAAATTTATGGAATTTTATCGATATTTTTTTATAGAGCATCTTCACTAGCATACATCTAATCTTGCCGAGTCATTTGTTGTTATCATTGTTGTTGTCATTCCTTTGTAGTTAACTGAGATCGTTTTTATTTTTGCACATTTCTTTTGCTCTTTTTGTTTACTTCTTTTAGTAATACTTGTCACAGCTGTTTGCTTTGCGTTTATTGAGTGTCATAATTACAATGATACTGAAACTGTTCACTACATTTATTTGAAGCTATTTACATCAGCCTAAATTGTTATAGTTTATTTTGTTTGTCTTTTTATTAACAAGTGCTATTAAATCTTTCATTATGAAGTGCGTTCTTGATACTTGCCAAATTAAAAGCGATTCTGAACGCTACTTATCGTGCTGGCGCTGTGATGGTTTTTGCCATTTAAAATTTGCTGGTTTGACAGGTAGAACTCTGGACGCTATTAATGATGGCAAAGGTCTTCGCTGGTCTTGTTTAAAGTGCAGGTCAACCGAAGTTAACCTCTTTAAGTGGTTTAGGCAAACCAGAAATGGTTTTTCTGAGGTGGGGAGAGAGTTGTCGGTACTGACCGAAAAATTTAACCATTATGAAAATGTGTTTAAATCTTTTAAATGCTTAGATACCGTACAATCTATGAAGGATATTCGTGGGTCAAAACGCAAGCGTCTTCATAGTCCGCCTAATGAAATGATAATCGTTCCACGTCAGAACAATCTTCCGAATGACTTAATTAATCTCTATTCTCCATGTCCACAGACATCGGAGTCGTCATCCTCAAAGGAATGTATAACAAAGTCTGTTCCGCTTCTAATAACAACGAACCTGAAGTATCTTCTGCTTCCCCCGTTGAAGTTGTGGCACCGTCTTCTAATCCTCTAACGCTTACTCTACCCTCAATTAGTAACTCAGATACTCAACCCCTTCCACCGGTAATCGAGTCTAATACTAGGAGACTGGTTGTGGTTCCCCCAAGGAAGTCTATATTCGTCTCTAGATTTTCGAGGGATACTTCCGAAGACGATATAAAGTTTTACATCTCGTCCAAATTTAATAAAAATATCAATTTAAAATTTAATTTTAAACATGAAATAAATACATATGTCTTCATTTAAAATTGACGTGAAAATTTTGACATGCTGCTTAGTAGTTCTTTTTGGCCTTCCGGAGTTTTCGTTCGTGAATTTGAGTATAGGCCCAACAAAAATAATAATTTAGCAAATATTCCCCGTCAGAATACTGAATAAAATAACTGATTACTAAAGCTGCTTTAAGTATTTATTATCAAAATGTAAGAGGCTTAAATACTAAATTAACGAACTTATATCTTAATGGCCTTGAATGCAATTATAATATAATTTCTTTCACTGAAACTTGGCTCAAACCTCACATTTTTAATTCAGAGATTCTTTCAAATAATTATCATATATACAAAAAAGATCAGGAGGACAGAATCGGCGGTGGCGTACTCTTCGCCGTAGACTCTTCAGTAACATCTGAAGAAGTTAGTCTTACTTACTTAGATCTATGCTATATTCCTCCCCGATCTGACTTATCAGTGTATTCACAACATTACTCTTTACTGAAATCAACTAGTTCAATGATTAAACCCTCTGATTCAACGATTGTGTTGGGTAACTTTAATTTACCAAATGTATCATGGAACGTCATTAAAATGATATCGTACCTTTCTCGTCCAGTACGTGCAACAACGTATTTTTAGAGGAGATGGCTTAACTCTGCCTAAATCAAGTTAATGTACTTCGGAATAAGTTTGGCAAAGTATTAGATGTTTTTTATGTTGATGATGCTTCTAAGTCCGCTGTAAATAAATGTGACCCACTAGTTTTGCCCGAAGATGTCTACCACCCTGCTATTGAGATATCTTACAAAATTATAAACGATGGTCAAAATCGCGGTATCCAAATATACGAACCAAATATTACCTTTGATTTTTCGAAAGACAACTTTAAAAAACTGATTAAAGAATTGTCTAAATTGTCGTGGCCTATATACAAAGAAAACGTTGAGCAGTTCTTTGAATTAAAAAAAAAGTGTTATAAAGCTTACTTGTGTAAAATCAAACGACGTATAATATATAACCGCAAATCGTTTTATGATTTCGTAAACTCCAAGCGAAATGTACGTGGGTTTCCTTCCGCCATGAAGTATCAAAATACCGTCTCTAGTGATAATCAAACAATTTCCAACATTTTCGCTCAGCTTTTTAAATCCTATTACTCCATTAACTCCCAAGCATACTTTGACTATCCTTTTAAACTAAGTCCATTTAGCCTTAATGTTCCCTCCCGTGTATCAAGACACTTTTATCCCCTAGTTTTGAAAACTTTTAAAACTAATTTTGAATTTCGCGAGCCACTCCGTTGCTTATGCCAGAATTTTAACTCTCATTCCAGCACATTCGATATATCTGATTCGCTTTTCAGCATTAAGAAAGCGATACAATCCTCTCTCAATAAATTAATCATTAACATAAAGACATAAAATCAGCTGATGAATTTAGTTCTGTAGCTGAACAGTTTTAGATCTCGACACTTAGCAATCTCCTGCCTATCGTGACTCGGCGCAAAAAATTGAAAATATTGGTTGCGTACGTCATGCGGATTGCTGCCCTCGTGCGGATATTTTTTTATTTATTTATTTATTTTTTTTTTTTCGTAGGAGAGGGAAATGCTTTATGCACNCGTTGAGCAGTTCTTTGAATTAAAAAAAAAGTGTTATAAAGCTTACTTGTGTAAAATCAAACGACGTATAATATATAACCGCAAATCGTTTTATGATTTCGTAAACTCCAAGCGAAATGTACGTGGGTTTCCTTCCGCCATGAAGTATCAAAATACCGTCTCTAGTGATAATCAAACAATTTCCAACATTTTCGCTCAGCTTTTTAAATCCTATTACTCCATTAACTCCCAAGCATACTTTGACTATCCTTTTAAACTAAGTCCATTTAGCCTTAATGTTCCCTCCCGTGTATCAAGACACTTTTATCCCCTAGTTTTGAAAACTTTTAAAACTAATTTTGAATTTCGCGAGCCACTCCGTTGCTTATGCCAGAATTTTAACTCTCATTCCAGCACATTCGATATATCTGATTCGCTTTTCAGCATTAAGAAAGCGATACAATCCTCTCTCAATAAATTAATCATTAACATAAAGACATAAAATCAGCTGATGAATTTAGTTCTGTAGCTGAACAGTTTTAGATCTCGACACTTAACAAACTCCTGCCTATCGGGACTCGGCGCAAAAAATTGAAAATATTGGTTGCGTACGTCATGCGGATTGCTGCCCTCGTGCGGATATTTTTTTTTTTATTTATTTATTTTTTTTTTTTCGTAGGAGAGGGAAATGCTTTATGCACTGGCCGGGGGCGCTAGTCTCTATACTATCTTCCCCGAGTGTGGGACTCTCACCGAAGCGTGTTGGGCTACCCACTAAAACCCAAACTCCCACCGCCCGCGCAGGAATCCCGCATCTGGCACCGCAATTCTGCATGTCTTCAGATGCAGGAGCGCGCTGTTAGAGCCTTGGGGCTGCTCTTTTGTAGAGGCGTTTCATTCGGGTGTCCTCAGTAGACAACCGTCCTCTCGTTTGCAGCGGAGTACGAATTTCACGTATCTCGCAACTGCTTCCAACTTTTCTGCGGTGGAAATCATTATCCCAACTATGTTGTCCGGAGTAATGTCTCCGTGTCTTTCTTCCAACATTCTGCGCGAAATCAAGAAGTGTTCGCAGGTGAAGAATGTGTGGTACACGTTATCTTCGACGTTTCCACAGTAGTGACAGAACGGTGAGTCCACCCTTCCCATTCTATGAAGATATTCTCGGAAGTAACCATGACCGGTGAGGAATTGCGTCAGGTAGAAATCGACTTCCCCATGTGGTCTGTTCAGCCATGTTTGAAGGTCGGCTATCAGGGAGTGTGTCCATCGACCTTTTGTGCTCGCGTTCCAGTTTTGTTGCCACTGCTGGATCAGTTGCTCGCGCGCCCTTGCCGCGGCAGCTGCTCGACCTATCTCGGCACTGAGATTGTAAATCTCTTTTCGCTCGTAAGCAAGTAG
>NW_016159376.1:0-7808 GCF_001687245.7 Rhagoletis zephyria | reverse complement strand
GCCATTCTTTGTTCTCGCGAGTTTACAGCGAGGAGAGAGACGCGAAGTTGGCCATTCATCTTGTCTCCTAACTCCCCGCGTATAGCGTTCTCCACTTCTGGGGCCGTGGTTAGGCAGTCCATGCCCAGAACTTCTAGTGAGAATACGGGCGTCTCCAAGCTGGCCAATGGCAGTGCACACAGTTTCCTTAAATGCTGAGTGGTCGCCACAGCGCTCCATTTCGATGAGCACGCCGCCTTCGCGGGTTTTCCGAACAGATCGGGTTATTATTATTATTATTATTATTATTATTATTATATTATTATGGTTGATTTTAGTGCGTAAATTAAGCGCCTAAATCGGGGTCTTATCTTCTATACTGATAAGTAATACAGTATATTCACACAAGCCAGCCGTTTAGCTTATTAGCCCTAATTTGTTCCTCACGATTATATATGAGGCCCCATATGTTATTAACTTGTTTGATAGGCCTTATATTTGAACTGAAATCAACAGTAAAGTTTAGAAAGTAAACTGTTCCTTCTGTTATTATCGATTTGTTTTTTTTCTCGCCCACAAAAAACTAAAAAAATTAACGGGATTTTATAACAGCTTGAAGCTTGCACTTCATTATACTAGAATTAAATGGTCTACAAAACTGCATACCAAAATTCTGATTAAAAAGTTTGAAATTTTGGTGAAAATAAGCAGTATTTTTTTACTTTTTGTACATAGTTTGAAATCTGAATTTATATGGTGTTTACTGTATACCAGCTAGACTTTTATAAAAAAAGTAATAAACATTAAATAAACAAAAGACAAATGCCAAACCGGTAAAAATGTCGCAACTAGGGATGTTGCGAATGTGGAATTTTAAACATCCGCGGATGCGAATGCGGATGTTTAAAGGCTAACATCCGCGGATGCGGATGCGAAAGCGGATGTCAAGTATTTTTAAGAAATAATTTAGGTGAGTAAATTTGGTGATTTAGGTAAATAAAAAATGGAAAGGTAGTAATTTTTAATAATGTATTTTTAGTACTTGAATTTACAAGTAGGAACATTAAATTTAATAAAAACTTAATAAAGGGTCGTAAATCAAACCTGCGCCACTATATAACTACTCGCTCGAGGCGACAAAATTGAAAAACTTGAAATTTGGCAAAATTGTAAATTCTTTTCGATTGACGTTGCACAAATTAAGAGGACTTTCACAATCTAGCATCATGGCAAGAACGATGTGTAAACACCGTTGTTTTCCAAAAAATTCTTCGTTCTCATTCTTTTGGTTGTTTCGGAATTTGGAGAACCTGTAACGTCATTAGCGTTTTTCGATTTTAGTTTTTGTAATTCACTTTTAATCCTTTCTTCTGTGACTGGCCAGATATACGTTTTATCAGGGTATTTGCACAATATTCCAGGGACCGAAAATAACAGTTATTGTTTTACGAGTTAAACTTGACCTAATATTTTTTATTCCGAAATAAAAGTCCTTTCAGGATAATAAACAAACCGCTTATCCAAATTGAACAAATTTGGTATCATATGAAAGAGGACTGAAATAGCTTTTAAACAGAAATAACGAACGAAGGTTACTACCTCGATTTATATTTTTTTGTATAATTTAATACTCAAAAAATTCATATACCTGACCCAAGGTTTGTTCTATGGTAATTAACATTTTTTATTGAAATATTTTTCAATATGTGGCTTTCCTCGTTTAGACATTTCAGTTTTAAAGCATTTAAGTCTTATTTCATTTGATACCAAACTTGTTTAATTTGGATAAGCGGTTTGTTTATTATCCGGAAAGGGCTTTTATGTCGGAATAAAAACTATTTGGCCAAGTTTAACTCCTAAAAAAATAACTGTTATTTTCGGTCCCTTCAATATTCGCATTGCAAAAGATCCGCATTGATTATTGCGAAGGCAAAGGCGAATTCGAATGTTAAAATTAATGCGGAAGGTCCGCGGTTGCGAATGCGAATGAGAATATTCGCAACAACCCTGGTATGTACATACATACATACCTAGCATATAAGTTTTTATGCATTGAGTGCAAAGGAGTGTATTTTAGTACAAAAGGAAATGAAATTTTATGTTCCTAAATATTTCTTGCTTGTACCATATAAAAAAAATGTTTTATGTAATGTACATAAATGATTTAATAATAATAATAGATTGGCGCTAAACACATATGTTAGTGATTGGCCGAGCTTCTCCTCCGATTTGTGGCGTGCGCCTTGATGTTGTCACACAAAGCGGAGGGACCTACAGTTTTACGCCGACTCCGAACGGCGATGGTATTTCTATGAGAAGCTGTTTTTCATGGCAGAAATACACTCGGAGGTTTGCCATTGCCTGCCGAGGGACGACCGCTGTTAAGAAAAAACCTTTTTTCTATATTTTGTGTGATGTTGCTTTGACCAGGATTTGAACCCAGTTGCTGCGGAGTGGAAGCGCGCACTGTTTACCACTACACCACAGCGGCCGACAAATGATTTATGTACATATATTTTTACACGTGCATATGTATGTACATGCGTGTTTATGTAATGTTGCACAACAAGCCAGTTAACTNTGATGTTGCTTTGACCAGGATTTGAACCCAGTTGCTGCGGAGTGGAAGCGCGCACTGTTTACCACTACACCACAGCGGCCGACAAATGATTTATGTACATATATTTTTACACGTGCATATGTATGTACATGCGTGTTTATGTAATGTTGCACAACAAGCCAGTTAACTAAATTATTTGTTTTCTTTTGTTTTGTTAACTCCGTTAAATTAACTGATTTTATGAATTAATAGATTTATTTGTAATTTTTTATGGCATCGGCATCGGCATCGGCCGATTCTTTCCCATTCGGCATCGGCATCGGTACCTGAAAAAAAATTGGAATCGGTCGGACTCTAGTATTGAGAGCCACTTTGAGAGAAAGTAATTTTTATTTCTCACTAGCCCGAGATCACCCGGACTATTTTTCCTGGCAACTTTTTGGAAGTTGTCAAACTGCAGGAAGAAGAGGAAGAATCATAAACACTCCAATTTTAACTAATAAGTATAGGCATACTCAACTGTTTTTCATTGATTGATAAGTAAAAAAAACATCAAGTGAACTACTAATTTAACGTTATTGTGTCCGCTGCCGCAGAGGCCTTGTTTTAAATACGCGAAAAGGTATATTTTAAAACTGTGATAAAGTAACCGGAATAAAGTTATTCCTTTTCAGAAATGTGCAACGAACTCAAATCTAATTAGTATTTTCAATAATACCGGCTACCGTTGAATTCGTTTAATTCAATTAATTCGATCGTGGTACGTTCTAACATATATGAGTTGATAACTTTCTTAACAATTCTTTTATGGAAACTTTAAATTATAACAGTAATTGCTGGTTTGATGATGCTTCTTAAACATGGAAAATGATAATTTTTTATGAAATATTACGTAATAAAACTTGGTTTCTTAATTATCAACACCTTAATAACACCGCTTATTTGTCAAGAAATATTTTCTTAAAAAAAGTATAACTAATGAGTAGGGCCGAGTAGGATTTTCATTCCGTTGCCAAAAACTAATGCAAAGTGCGCTTTAAGGATCTACGAAAAGAAAAGCAGCGCATACTCGCGCCAAAAAGAGCGACGGCCATTTTTATTTCACTAGCCCAACTTTAGCACGTGTTCCAAATAATATAAAGTGTATTAAAATATTAACGATTACTCTAATTTATTCCATACTAGCAGACCCGGCGAACTTCGTCCCGCCCAAAATTTTTATATATTTTATTGAAACTTTTTGGTCCAACATTTTCACCAACAATTCACGTTTACGATTTTCATTGGCTCATTTGTCTGCTAAGATTAAGGTTTGGTGGTCATTTGCCGCTTTAAATAACCTACGGAAAGTGTTATATCCGTTCTTGAAATTCTCCAATTGTGCAGCATTTCATAGCACGGTTATTCGCAAAGCGAAATAAATTGTTTCTTCTTCACTCCCTGGCGGCAACAATGACCCGGTTCTATAGTGAATGTCCTAGAAGCTTTACAGTATAGTAGGTGGCAATTTCAAAATGGGTGCGAATCATTGTTCTACAGAAATGCAATATACATATACTTATTTCAGACGAAATACCTTAAAAGTTTGAACGCATAATAATATTGGAAAATCACATCCATTGGGCCAATTGCAACGCAGGACCTTCGATATACTCAATGGTGCAACAGGTCGATTTAATCTGACCTTCACGGCCCCTTTTCTCACTTGGCTATTTTTAGTAATAGCTCGACTTCAGCACCACTTGGCAGCACGTTTTTGCAATAGTATTGCATACATATTTAAAACATTAGCCAAATCGGATCATAAATAAGATTTTTAGTAATAACTCAACTACAGCGCCAACTGTCGGATTAAATTGTGAAACTAAACCATCCAGAGACCCACTCAAATACACAAAAAGTTTCGTTAAAATCCGTACAACCATTTAGGAGGATTTCACTCACAAACACACCTACAGAAGAATAAAAAAATTCATTCAAAGATAGCTAAAGGTCGGTACGTTTGTAGGCCTCACACCCCTTTTCAAATAGCCCAAATTTTCTCCATGAGTATGGGCTTGATTTCAACTATATACATATCTCCATACGAAGTTCCAGTACTGTACCATGAATACTTTCAGAGATATGCAGTATAAAAATTCGATTTATATGGGAGGTGCCACGCCCCCCTTTCCAACAGCTGCCCTCTTTCTTCATGAGTATGCGATTGATTTCGTATATCTCCATACCAAGTTCCAGAACTCTACCATGAACACTTCCAAAGATAGGCAGTATGAAAAATTCGGTTTGTATGGAAGATGCCACGCCCCCTTTTCCAATAGTTCCAATTTTTCTCCAAGAGTATGCGATTTATTTCGTACATCTCCATACAAAACTCTAGAACTCTACCAAAAAATTTCCAGAGATAAGCAGTATGAAAAATTCGGTTTGTATGGGAGATGTCACACCCCTTTTTACAATAGCTAAAATTTTTCTCCAAGGGTATGCGATTGATTTCGTATATCTCCATACCAATTTCCAAAACTCTACCATGCACACTTTCAGAGATATGTAGCATGAGAAATTCGGATTGCCACGCCCCCTTTACATATAGATATTTTTCAGCCTAAAACCATCCTTGGGACACGTGCGGCAGGTGGCAGTTTCAAAAAAATCGGTTCAGCCGCTCTCGAGCCTTGCGAAAACTAACAAACGGCTTTCTAAATATATATTAGTTGAGATATATTATATATTATAATTATATTTTGACAGTATCCGTTGTTTCTGATTGGCGCAAAAAAATCTTGCCTAGTGACGAATTCGCCCCTTGATATGGTCGTTACTTAAAGCTATTTATATTCGAAATTGCATGAAAATTGGAAAACAGGAATCTATAAGCTTATCCAGGCAAAAAGCTACCTACGTACCGAATTTTAAGCAAATCGGACCATAAATACGATTTCTTCGAACAGATCGGTCCCTGGTCCACTTCTCGGACAAAATGGATCATATATGCTAATATATGCTAAAAAGCTACCTACGTACCGAATTTTAAGCAAATCGGACCGTAAATACGATTTTTTCGAATAGATCAGTCCCTGGTCCACTTCTCGGAAAAAATGGACCATATATCCTAATATATGCTAAAAAAATACTTACGTACCGAATTTTAAGCAAATCGGACCATAAATGCGATTTTTTGGAATAGATCGGTCCCTGGTCCACTTCTCCGAAAAAAATGATCACATATGCTAATACATGCTAAAAAGCTACCTGCGCACCGAATTTTAAGCAAATCGGACCGTAAATTCGATTTTTTCGAATAGATCGGTCCCTGGACCACTTCCCGGAAAAAATGGGTCATATATGCTAATATATGCTGAAAAGCTACTTACGTACTAAATTTTAAGCAAATCGGACTATAATAAGATTTTTTCGAATAGACCGGTCCCTGGTCCACCTACCCGAAAAAAAGTAAAATTTTTTTAGCCTAAAACATGGTGGTTAGCGAAAACTATTTCTATACAAAATTTCATGAAAATCGGACTTCTCTTTATATAATTAGTATAGATTTTGCATCATATCATTTATAAGATGTGTCGTAACAAAGCTGAAGTAAATTTTCAAAAATCCAATAACGAATCCAATATGGTATCCAAGAATTAAAAAAAGATACTAAATTTTCATGAAATTTTGTATGTAGAGGTTCTTAACTTCGCTTAATACCAATTTAAAATTAGTTTTTGAAAATTCAAAATGCAAAATCCAATATAGTATCCGAAATTTCAACCTGAATAACTTTATTTAAAAATGAGAAAACTGAAGTTTTGGAAATGACGAATTTCGTATAAAATGAAAAAAATCTCAAAAAACTGTTGGGGTCTAGATCAAATTGTTTGGGCTGAACATATAGCAGACGGGCGCTACTATTCCTAATTAATAAACATAATTACTGTTATTATTTCATAATTTGATCAATAATTCAAATCATCAATAATCAATAATATGTTCCCACGAATACAAAAACTCACTAATTTGTCTAAACAAATATATTTTGTTACTCAACTGAAAGTGACAGTTGATTTGATGGCTGTGAGCCGAAAAAGTTTGAATGTGATACAATACTCAAGATCAATGAGCCTTAAAATATAGTACGTTTCTTTCCTGGGAAACTTTCCTTATTTCTAGAGAAATTGATAGCCCCTTCGACAGTTGTAAACTCTTAAGGTTTTAATTTGACGTAAATTCGTGTTTAGATAAAACCCTTATCAGTAGCATCTTAAAAAATATTTGCTTATTTTTAGAAAAATTAATAGTTTATTTGACACCTTTCAACTCTCAAAGTCTTAATCTATACATATAATAAAATTGTTACAGGCCGATGTCTGTACATTATAGATATTAAAGAAAAACTAATATGGGGGTCTTTATTAGAGCAATAGAAGCCAGATCAACCATTTTTAGAATTTTTGTCTGTCTGTCTGTCTGTCTGTATGTTTGCACGCGCATCACTCGAAAACGAATGCAGGGAATTGAAGCGTTTTTCACGAATGTATTGCTAGAGGTCTAACTTAAAATATAGAAAGAAAAAAGTTTGAGAGTTGCCACCTGTTTGAAAATTGCAGGTTAGGTAAATTGATAGGAAAAAGTGAATATTGCAATATGGGCATCAAAAGAAAGAGGTTTAAGAAGCCTTACAGACGAAAATGTTTTTTGAGGGTTGTAGAATTCTGTATATTTGTACGCGCATGCTAATAATGCGCACGGTATCGATAGTTTTATTTTTGGAAAAACATCGATTGTTTTTGGGCGATAGTCGATAGTTTCGATAGTGCCGGTNTGGTATCGATAGTTTTATTTTTGGAAAAACATCGATTGTTTTTAGGCGATAGTCGATAGTTTCGATAGTGCCGGTGCATTGAAATTTTGTGGTCTTTACTAAAATAAGTGACGCTGAAAATTGAACTAAGGAAAATATTTAGGATTTCACGCTGAAGATGCAATATTTATACTTACCTATGTGCAATATTTATATTTACATACATATATACATATGTATATATTATACACATTTTGTGCAGAGTTGAAGTTTCCCTACATATACAACACGATAGCATACGATACTATCGAAAATGTCGATAGTATTTTTCAAACTATCGAGAGGCATCACTATCGATAGTTTTGCAGCTCTAGCGCATAACTCGAAAATTAATGCATGGAATGGAATTAAGTTTTCACCTATGTATCGCTAGAGGTCTAAATTTAATTGAATTGATAACATAAATTAAAT
>NW_016159375.1:82147-87989 GCF_001687245.7 Rhagoletis zephyria | reverse complement strand
TTTGGGTCAGAACACAAATTTTTTTTTGTGTGGCTGTGTTATGAATGAATATTTTTAGTTTAATAGCATCGCAGGATAAAAAACCGATTTAATATTTCCATTTTGAAATGGTCTACAGACTGAAAGGTCTCAATAAACACAGTTCTAAATATGTGAGTGATATAATAGATGAATACATATATATTTATCCCCTTATACAAACACATTTACATATACTTTACTCTAAATACCTTCCGTATACATAGATATAATAATAATAATATAAAAATCCCAACGGGTTTACCCCCCTTTCCCGCCCATCCGCACGAGGGTTGCAGTCCGCGTGACGTATGGAACCATTATTTAAATTTTTGCGCCGAGTAACGAAAGGAAGGAGTTTGTTAAGTGTCGAGATCTAAAACTGTTCAGCTACAGAACTAAATCATCAGCTGATTTTATGTCTTTATGTTAGTAATTCATTTATTGAGAGATAATAGTATCGTTTTCTTTTTTATTTTATTTATTTGTTTATGAAGTCTATCAACAGGATGTTCTTATNTAATAATAATATAAAAATCCCAACGGGTTTACCCCCCTTTCCCGCCCATCCGCACGAGGGTTGCAGTCCGCGTGACGTATGGAACCATTATTTAAATTTTTGCGCCGAGTAACGAAAGGAAGGAGTTTGTTAAGTGTCGAGATCTAAAACTGTTCAGCTACAGAACTAAATCATCAGCTGATTTTATGTCTTTATGTTAGTAATTCATTTATTGAGAGATAATAGTATCGTTTTCTTTTTTATTTTATTTATTTGTTTATGAAGTCTATCAACAGGATGTTCTTATAGACTACACATATTAGAAAAAATTACATATTATAAAATATTATTGAGATTACTTAAATAAGATTCAAGCCGATTTCGGAAAATACCATTTGGCCAGAGAGATCAAAGTCTACAGAACTAGAAATCGTATTGATTTCTTGCAAAGTTCTATTTAAGGGAGCATATCGGCTGTAAAGAATTTTGCTAATAGCGACTCTAAACAAATCAGTATGCCGCAAAATTCTGCTAGGAACGTTAAAATAAATTATGCTGAGCAATAAGGGGTAATCAGCGGAAACTAAATCGAAAATGAAGGAAATGGACAGAAAAATTCTTCGGTTATGCAACGGCATTAAGTTAATTAACTGACAACGTGAAAAATAGGATGGAATAGTTAAGCGATCTTAAGGCGTGTCGGATAAACACGCGCTGGACTGACTCAATCCTGTTTATGTGGACTTGGTAATAAGGTCTTTAAAAAAAGGCAGCGAACAAATGCAGAGTATAAGACTTTGTGATTATAGGGACTCAAAAACGCAGTACTGTTGCGTCTTACAAAAGCAAGCATCGAAAATGAATTAGTTACGATATAATTGACATGCGTAACGTTGAGAGAGCACGCGACGTCACACAGTGGTCCAATCTGCTCTATTAGGGTAATTTAATTATTATATTAAGAACTAAGATAGATATCGGGATGAAATTTTGCACAAATTATGTCTGAATGACTAACAACTTCTTCTCATAAAATGGGAAAGATCGAATAGCGACCACGCCTACCAACCAATTAAAACATCGTTAAATTTTTCGTAAATTTCTGGTACATTTTTTAAGCACTTGCGCACGGTTATAGATACCTGCATACCTAAAACTTTTTTAACTATTTGGGATGACTTAAAAATAGAAAGTCCGTTATGTATATCGTCGCTGCGCCAACAGAAACAGTTATGTGATTTTTGTAAATTTTTGTATTGCATATTTTATTTACACTATCTATTGCCCTCATTTCAGCATTTGCCGTTTTCTTATATCTCTTTTGGTTTAGAACTGATCAAAAACAGCTATGTGCTAGCAGTATTAGAAATACTCTGAAAAACGGGTATACGCATATTTGTTTATAACTGTCTTTGATCGCAGATGAGCGTGCTTTGATTTAGATGTAAAAAATAATTATAAACCAACTTAATACATACATATGTACATATGTATGTACATACCACTTACACTACATAGATTCTACTATTTAATTTGATCGCTTGCAATTGGAGTTCAACAATTAACAAAGGTAAAAAGTATGGAGGTAGACACCGTCCACTCTACATCAGAAAATGTATTCAATCCACCGATATATTCACCAATGGATTACATAAGTCGTATGCGACAGGCGAGGCCATCACATCCTTATATTGTTAATTATTTAGAGTGTACATATGAAATTATTTCTTGTATATACGAGCTTTCATTGGATATCACCTATCGAAACCTTGAAAAAGTGTATTGGGTCAAGTTAATACGCTAACCGAAAAAACAGTTTGCATCTCTGGTAATTTCATGGTTTGTACTAACTATGTGTCCATTCATCACTTTGCATTAATTTTTATTACAAAAATCCAATAAAAACGTTTCTGATCATTTTCCATTAAATAACAGGAGCAACGGGGATCTGTAGTTTTGATCTAACGTGGGTACCTGCCACAATCTAATCAGTCTGAGCTCCACGAAGCTCAAAAGCTCAACGGATTATTTCATGCCTTAATCATTGCCCTGAAATGCAAGCATTTCAGTACCAAAGGCAGTGTGGGGGCGGACACACTTACCACTTTGGTGAGGCTGAAACCTGCCTAAACTCTCTGCCGTCCTTTGGGTCCCGGCATCCGGTTGCAATGCCACTCCACGTTGAACCCATGCGAGTTCTACGCGCATTTACGTATTAAACCACAGCCCCCGCGATACTCCCCCAAGGGCCATACCTCACTGAGCAGACTGGAGTAGTGCTCGCCAGCCAGACTTGCTTGACCAGCTAGAGTCACGCAACCTACTAAACATACCAGAATACACATGCTCAACCGCACAACTAATAAGGCCTGCTTTTTCCACTATTTTCACCAATCCACGGTTTACCACAATATTTACACCGTGTTTTCAACCCTTTCTCCACATTTTCCACCGTTCCATCAGTTTTCAACATTATCATCCAGCTCGTTGGGCTCATCTCACAAGCCTCACTGATCTCATTCCACCCCGAGCTGTCCCTCCCGGAGTGGAAATCGACTTTCAACCCTTGTTCGAGTCGCTTGACGCACCTCATTCATTTTGCTCGTCTCGCTACCCTCGCAGGTTTCTACACCTACTCGAGCAGCTTGACGAGCCACATTCTTCCTTGCAGACCTTACCAGCTATACGATTTTACATGTGCATCTGGCCTGTCTTTTGGCCTTGTTCCTCTCACTAGTTAGCTTATCTAGCCAACGAACACACTCCAGGGGCATCTGCTCGCCCGCGGAGCCTTTTTTATTTAAAAGTCTTATGTATGACTTTAGAAAGCCGAAGACTATTCTACCAATTGAGCCTCCGACCGACTCAGGATTGGTAGTNGGTTTGTACTAACTATGTGTCCATTCATCACTTTGCATTAATTTTTATTACAAAAATCCAATAAAAACGTTTCTGATCATTTTCCATTAAATAACAGGAGCAACGGGGATCTGTAGTTTTGATCTAACGTGGGTACCTGCCACAATCTAATCAGTCTGAGCTCCACGAAGCTCAAAAGCTCAACGGATTATTTCATGCCTTAATCATTGCCCTGAAATGCAAGCATTTCAGTACCAAAGGCAGTGTGGGGGCGGACACACTTACCACTTTGGTGAGGCTGAAACCTGCCTAAACTCTCTGCCGTCCTTTGGGTCCCGGCATCCGGTTGCAATGCCACTCCACGTTGAACCCATGCGAGTTCTACGCGCATTTACGTATTAAACCACAGCCCCCGCGATACTCCCCCAAGGGCCATACCTCACTGAGCAGACTGGAGTAGTGCTCGCCAGCCAGACTTGCTTGACCAGCTAGAGTCACGCAACCTACTAAACATACCAGAATACACATGCTCAACCGCACAACTAATAAGGCCTGCTTTTTCCACTATTTTCACCAATCCACGGTTTACCACAATATTTACACCGTGTTTTCAACCCTTTCTCCACATTTTCCACCGTTCCATCAGTTTTCAACATTATCATCCAGCTCGTTGGGCTCATCTCACAAGCCTCACTGATCTCATTCCACCCCGAGCTGTCCCTCCCGGAGTGGAAATCGACTTTCAACCCTTGTTCGAGTCGCTTGACGCACCTCATTCATTTTGCTCGTCTCGCTACCCTCGCAGGTTTCTACACCTACTCGAGCAGCTTGACGAGCCACATTCTTCCTTGCAGACCTTACCAGCTATACGATTTTACATGTGCATCTGGCCTGTCTTTTGGCCTTGTTCCTCTCACTAGTTAGCTTATCTAGCCAACGAACACACTCCAGGGGCATCTGCTCGCCCGCGGAGCCTTTTTTATTTAAAAGTCTTATGTATGACTTTAGAAAGCCGAAGACTATTCTACCAATTGAGCCTCCGACCGACTCAGGATTGGTAGTCTTTGACTGGGGTACCCGGGATTGTGACACCCGTAGCCTCGCAAACGCGAAACCCCGCTGGGTTCGTTGGTACGGTAATCTCCACATCGGAAACTGCGTAAGCACAAGTCCTACACAGTTTCCCATGCGGAGCATCCCTGTTAGTTCATGCCGACATGGCAACCCCAAAGGGCCCCCATGTCACCACTTAAGATCTAGCACCGCGTCAAGGACACCAACGTTTCGCTAGATAGGAGCAACGGGAAGTTAAATAATCGAGTCCTCAACTTCAATAAATTGCATCTAGGCCTATCGGCAGTATTATGTACAAATTGCATACGATGCCATACCGCCAATAGCAAATTTAAATGGTGTATAAAAACAGCTACGTGCTTTAAAGCGGCGCAAATGATGATCACGTCGCAATTGGTCAAGAAAATTAATTTTTTTTCCTAAATCAATAGCATATTCTTAATATAATTTTTTTTTAATACCACAATTGCAAAATATTACCTATTGGCACCAGGAATCAGTTTTTTTGCTCTCCTGAAAAGTTATTAAAAAACACATAACTGTTTTTGTTGGCGCAGCGACGATGTACTGTATTGACGCCCGATCCGAATCAGCCACCTATGTAATCTTATCTTACTTCTTACTAATATTATAAATGTGAAAGTTTGTATGTTTGGATGTTTGGGAAATCATCACGCGGAAACGACTGAACGGATTTGCATGAAATTTTGTACGCAGATAGCCTATAGGCCAGATTGGTTAATAGGCTATTTTTTATGAGTTGCCACCTGTTAAAAAAGTTTAATTTATTTAATATGCGGGAACGACAGAATGGATTTGCATGAAAATTTGCACACACATAGCTTATGACCTAGATTGGGAAATAGGCTACTTTTCTTAAGAGTTGCCACCTGTTAAAAAAGTTTCATTAAATTAATACGCGGAAATGACTGAATGGATTTGCATGAAATTTTGCAAGCAGATATCTTATGACCTACAGTGGGAAACAGGCTAATTTTTTGGAAGAGTTGCCACCTTTTAGAAATGTTTAATTTAATTAATACGCGGAAATTAATGAACTGACTTGCATGGAAGTTTTCCCACAGATAGCTTATGAGCTAGGCTGGAAAATAGGCTACTTTTTTTAAGAGTTACCACCTGCTAAAAAAGTTAAATTAAATTAATACGCGGAAAAGTCTGAACGGATTTGCATGAAAATTTGCAAGCAGCTAGCTTATGACCTACAGTGGAAAATAGGCTAATTTTTTGCAAGAGTTGCCACCTGTTAAAAAAGTTTTACTTAAATTAATACGCGGAAACGACTGAACAGATTTGCATGACATTTCGCACAGATAGCTTATGACGTATGTTGGAAAATGGGCTACTATTTTAAGAGTTATCACGTATTAGGAA
>NW_016159375.1:66279-79391 GCF_001687245.7 Rhagoletis zephyria | reverse complement strand
AAAAGCACATAATATATAAAAATTATAAATATTGTTATTAGTGATACATAAACTGGGAACTTTTACAAACCAAGTTTGTAAAACGTTTGTTGGTATATATCTTAATGAAAATGCACACCGAATTGCTTAGATTGATGAGGAAACCCGACTTAGCCATACCGGATTAACTTGCTTTGTGTGCACAGGGAAATTCCAGCATAACTTAATTAATCACCAAACCTACTTGATCAAATTAAGAGTTAATGATTAAAAATTAATTTTTTAATCGCGGCTACGATTAACTGTTTAGGCAGATTAAAATTAATCATGATTAACTGTAATCAGATTGAATTTAATCGAATTAACTAACTGATTAAAACATCAATCGATTAATGCCAACATTGATTTCACATACATATCACTATACCAAGTTTCAGTTCTCCCCCACAAATACTTCCAGAGATATGTATGTAATATGAAAATTTCAATTTGTATGGGAGGGGCCTGAGTTATGGGACTTACTTTTAGTCTAAGACCATCCTTCCGAAATCCGTAGTAAGTGTACCAACTTTCGTTCTGATCGGGAAACTGGTTAAGGAAGTAGCCTATTTTTCAATCCAGGTCATAAACCATCTGTGAGCAAAATTTAGTTTTCAAACAGGTGGCAATTCTTAAAAAAGTAGCCTATTTCCTAATCTAGGCCATAAGCTATCTGTGTGCAAACTTTCATGCAAATCAGTTCAGTCATTTACGCGTATTAATTTAATTAATCTTTTCTATTAAGTGACAACTCTTAACTTAGTAGCCTATTTTCCAACATAGGTCATAAGCAATCTCTGTGCGAAATTTCATGCAAATCTGTTCAGTCGTTTCCGTGTATTAATTTAATTAATCTTTTCTATTAAGTGACAACTCTTAACTTAGTAGCCTATTTTCCAACATAGGTCATAAGCAATCTCTGTGCGAAATTTCATGCAAATCTGTTCAGTCGTTTCCGTGTATTAATTTAATTAATTTTTTTTAACACATGGCAACTCTTCATAAGCTATCTGCTTGCAAAATTTCATGCAAATCCGATCAGACTTCGCCGCGTATTAATCTAATTAAACTTTTTTAGCAGGTGGCAACTCTTAAAAAAAGTAGCCTATTTCCCAATCTAGGTCATAAGCTATCTGTGTGAAAACTTCCATGCAATTCAGTTCACTCCATTTCGCTTATTAATTAAATTCAACATTTCTAACAGGGGGCAACTCTTAGCCTACTTTCCAATCTAGGTCATAAGATATCTGTGTGCAAAATTTCATGCAAATCCGTTCAGTCGTTTCCGCGTATTAATTTAATTAAACTTTTTTAACAGGTGGCAACTCTTAAGAAAAGTAACCTATTTTCCAATCTAAGTCATAAGCTATCTGTGTGCAAATTTTCATGCAAATCCATTCCGACGTTCCCGCATATTAAATAAATTAAACTTTTTTAACAGGTGGCAACTCTTCCAAAGAATTAGCTTATTTTCCACCGTAGATCATAAGCTATCTGCTTGCAAAATTTCATGCAAATCTATTCAGTCGTTTCCGCGTATTAATTTAATTAAACTTTTTTAACAGGTGGCAACTCTTCCAAAGAATTAGCTTATTTTCCACCGTAGATCATAAGCTATCTGCTTGCAAAATTTCATGCAAATCTATTCAGTCGTTTCCGCGTATTAATTTAATTAAACTTTTTTAGCAGGTGGCAACTCTTAAGAAAAGTAGCCGATTTTCCGATCTAAGTTATAAGCTATCTGTGTGCAAATTTTCATGCATATTAAATAAATTAAGCTTTTTTAACAGGTGGCAACTCTTAAAATATTAGCCTATTAACCAATCTAGCCGAGAACCTACTTGCGTACAAAATTTGATGTAAATCCGTTCAGTCGTTTCCGCGTGATGATTTCCCAAACATCCAAACATACAAACTTTCACATTTATAATATTAGTAAGATAAGATAAGATTAAATTATTTTACATATTTGCATAAAAACGTGGGGTGAAACCAGCGGGTATAAGCTAGTAAAAAATAAATGTGTTTATGTCGTGTGCTATTTGTTAAAATGAAAGTGGCAATGAATTGTAAATTAAAACCGTAAAGCACACTTTATATGAAAATTAAAACAATTGTTAGAATAAATAATAAATAAAAAAGAAAGAATAATAAATAAATAAAACATATGCTATATAAAAATGCAACTGGTAATTAATTTATTATATTTTCCTTTGAGTGCTGCTATTTTACGTTTTCAATACATTAGGTACCTACATGCGTTTTATGTTTTCAGTACATTAGGCACATTTGTTTTATGTTTTAAAACATAAGGGGTATTCTCGAAGTCTTGCACGATGCACGGATTGCACGAAATGCAAAAATACTATTCCAAATTTCGAAGAGTACGAGAACACCCCATTGCAAAGTGGTAGCATGCATGGGGAGCAAGCAGCGAAATTATGTATCAAATACAATAACAAGAGACAGCAAAAAAAAATTAAGTGAGCGAGATGAGAGGAATGAGAGAAATATGTAGCAATTCCAACAACAAAACAACTAGCACAGGGTCGCTATTATCTTGCTATGCTATTTTGCAAAATATATACATGGGTTTCGACGTTGCATATTTTGCAGCGATAGGAAATGTTGTTTCCCATGAATTTTCTTGTTGTGTGTTTGCAATTTATGCAATCCGTGCAATCCGTGCTACGTGCAATGGCTTTGCAAGATTTGGAGAATACCCCTATAGTGTTTAACATTAGAAATATTTAAAATTATATTGTAGGAATATGAATTATTATATCATTATGTACATTCGTTTTGCGTTTTCAGTACATTAGGCACATTCGTTTTATGTTTTAAAAACATAGTAGGGGTATTCTCCAAATCTTGCAAAGCCATTGCACGTAGCACGGATTGCACGGATTGCATAAATTGCAAACACACAACAAGAAAATTCATGGGAAACAACATTTCCTATCGCTGCAAAATATGCAACGTCGAAACCCATGTATATATTTTGCAAAATAGCATAGCAAGATAATAGCGACCCTGTGCTAGTTGTTTTGTTGTTGGAATTGCTACATATTTCTCTCATTCCTCTCATCTCGCTCACTTAATTTTTTTTTGCTGTCTCTTGTTATTGTATTTGATACATAATTTCGCTGCTTGCTCCCCATGCATGCTACCTCTTTGCAATGGGGTGTTCTCGTACTCTTCGAAATTTGGAATAGTATTTTTGCATTTCGTGCAATCCGTGCATCGTGCAAGACTTCGAGAATACCCCTAGTGTTTAACATTAGAAATCATTGTTGCCTAAATTGTAATTTAGAAGACGATTTGAAATACCTTACTGGCTTTAAGGCTCTCCCGCTTTTCGCTTACAAGCTGGCCAGCGTGCGAAAATATGCGCTCACAAGGAACAGATGTAGAAGAAATACATAAACATTTTTTAGCAAGTTGGAACAACCGAGGGTAAATGTTTTTCCGTTGATGCCACCACACCAGTGGATCATTCGGCTTTCCAGAATGGTCTTTTCGCGGAAGAACAGGTTCAGCTAAATATTTGTCCACCTCAATAATAGCACTTGCTGTTTGATTTGCTGGCCTTACGTATTTCTGGACTTCAGCGTCAAAGTCTTTCGGTGTCGTAGTAGTCGGTGTTTTGAACAACCATATTAGCAACACTTAAATATAATTTGTCGACATTGGAATTATATGCTGTTTCAGTTATGAATCCAAATTTTTTAAATCTTGGATCCAGAACTGTGGCTTGCGCTATTAGTTCGTTAAATTCTAAGTCTTTAAACCTATTGTTAAGTTCGTTTAACAGTTTTGCAACCAAATTGTTTACATCGGGGCTTAGTTGCGAGGTATTGAAGGTTTTTAAATGTTTGCTTAATTGCTTAATGTACAGGATTACACAAGATGCACTTATGTGCTTTTCGACACTAATTAATGTCGTAACAACTTCAAACATTTCTAAAACTTTCATTGATTGCTCTGCTACCAACCACTCTTCGTTACTTAAAAAAATAATTGTTTGTAATACGTCATCTCTGGCCAGCATCGACGACTTAACTAAAGCTAAAGTGGAAATCACTGCATCTTTTAAAACTAATACGCGCTTCAACATTTCATATGTTGAGTTCCAACGAGTAGGTACGTCATTAATAAGTTTCTAAACTAGTTGCTGCATAGCCTGCAATGTTGCTTTAAGTTTTGAACACGCGTAAGTGCTTTTTGAAAAAAACCTAACAATTACTTTTATTTTATGCAAAACTATTCTATTTCTTTTAAACCACATTGCGCCACTAAATTTAAGGAGTGTGCAATGCAGCACCAATGCCGCCAACCTCCCCCACGAACTGCTGCTTTCATATTAGCTGCATTATCACTAACTATAACACTTATCTTGTTACTAACTCCCCATTCGCAAAAAATTTCGTATATTTTTTTTGTAATATTTTCACTTGTGTGCCTATCTAAATATGAGGAGCAATCTAACAAATCCGACGCAAGGAATGTTTTTTTATCCTCTTCCACAATGTAGTGGACAGTCACACTAAAGAAGCTATCTCCTGCACGGGAAGTCCACCCGTCCATCGTCACACATATAGCATACGCCCTCTCTAACCGCCTTTTCATCACCTCCATGATTACATTATACATGGCCGGTATTAACGTGGAGGACACTGTTTTCCTAGTTGGGAGTTTATAGTTCGGATTTAGGAGACACACCAGCTTCTTAAATTCCACGTCTTCGACGATGCTAAATGGATGGTACTCGCGGACAATCATTTTAATTACCTGGTCATCGACTTGTTGCTGCTTTTTGACTGGAAGTGGCTTGTGTAGGTACTGTGATACCGATCCTTGAGGTGCGTATGATGCTCGCGGTATATTTCGCTGTGGTGCTTCTACCTGCATTGCTGCTGCCTGCGTGTCAACTTCTGTTTCCAAATGCTGCTGCCTAGCAATTTTTTGGAAGGGATGCCGCCTATTCATATGGCGAATCAGGCTGCACACTGATTTGTTTGCCACGGATATCTGCTGACCACATAGATTACATTTTACTTTTTTGTCTTTCTCATCGGAGAAGTGCAGCCATAATTCGCTCTTTTTATTTGGCATGATGAAAATGCAGTGAAACGCTCGTGGAGCTCACAGCGACGCTTGGATGAATAAGCTCCTGTTGATAAGGACACGATTATAATTTTGTTTGGAAAAAATTTTATGACATTTAGCAACTTACTTGTAAAATGTGCAGGAATACGCAAAATTAGTGATTAGTAGATGAAAATGCAGTGAAACGCTCGTGGAACTCACAGCGACTCTTGGATGAATAAGCTCCTGTCGATAAGGACACGATTATAATTTTGTTTGGAAAAAATTTTATGACATTTAGCAACTTACTTGTAAAATGTGCAGGAATACGCAAAATTAGTGATTAGTAGATGAAAATGCAGTGAAACGCTCGTGGAACTCACAGCGACGCTTGGATGAATAAGCTCCTGTCGATAAGGACACGATTATAATTTTGTTTGGAAAATATGTTAAGACATTAAGCAACTTACTTGTAAAATGTCCAGGAATAAGCAAGATGAAAATGTGCCAATTTGCCAGTAAATGTCCGCCAAAATTATAGTCAAGGCGCGTCTATATAAAGTTGTGGAAAATATCCAATCAGCTGTTCTAGTAACACCACCTTGTATTCTATCATTCTTGCAGTCGTATGAATCGGCAAAGCAACTCTGAGAAAACCACTGCGTTAAGCTGCCTGAAGAGGCGAAATCGGCGCAATAGTGTCAACACACTGCTCTGATTCCGGCAGCGGCAGTGTTAGTGTATCAGCGCCAAAAAATTTGCGCCGTTACCCTGGCCTAGTAAATGGTGCCAACGCGAAAAATCGATGGAAGTCGGAGACGTGGTCCTCGTTTGCGATGAAAACGAAAGGCGCGGAGAATAGAAGCGAGGCGTCGTCATTGAAGCATTCAAAGCCCCAGATGGACAAGTCCGTTCAGCAATAGTGAAGACAGCCTCTGGAACCCTACGGCGACCAGCGTCAAAACTAGCATTGTTAGACGTAATTAGTGAATCTCCGGCAGCCCGTTCGATTCACGTGGCTCGGGATGTTGCATAATAGAATAATTGCCAGATTTCTTTACTATTATAAATTTGAATTTATAATAGTATAAAGTATAAAGTTTTAACTTTAACCGGATAATTTCTAACATACGGTATCTCTGAACGTAAATTGTTTCGATAAGCTAGATATCGAACAAAGCTTCGTCAAAATGGTGAACTTAACTTCCCTTTTGAAGTAGCGTTCGGACGAAGCACACGAAAAAGTAAGAACAATTTCCTGTAAATACAAATTTATTGTTATGCCTAATTTTTCAGATATTAAAACTTCGTACTAGCATCATTTGCTTGTACGCATGTTCAAATATGTGTGTTTTATTCCGAGTGCATCAACCCATACATCTATGAGCATCCGCTGCCGTAACACGGGTCATATTTTTTCAGAAATATTTAGTAAAAATGTTTGCATAGAGCCTTCTGAGTCCGGAATGTCCTCCACTTATAGGGTCGTTATGGTAGATGCTGTTTCGACAGGATCTGTTAATATAATATGTCATGTCTTTAAAATTTTATTTCCGCGATTTGTTAAGCTAGCAATTGTGAAATGACGGAAAAATTCATCGTCTTTTGGCCATTCAATATTCTTAAATTTGCTTTTGCTGGCTTCAATTTCAAGCCTCGAAAGTAAATCATCGAAATTCATTATTTCGTTAGCAAAGACATAATTAAGTAACTCGAGTTTTTTATGTTTAATATGTGCACAAATTCATAAATTTTTAATTTTATCATCTTTATCATAAGTAAGTAATTTCCGATCTAATACGCGGTATCTTTTTTGAAAAGTTGTAAGAAAATTTATCATAGACGTTTAATGTCTCATGTTTTTCATCTTCGTTATTAGCTGTATTTTGTATCATTTTGTAATTTTTTCGGCTAGTCATTGATCTCGTCTGTACTGCCAAAATACTTTTCGTTGATTCCCTTATTTCGTCTATCGTTATACATGAGAGCGCGTCTGCGCCAACATTTAATTTCCCTTTAATATACTCAATAGTAAAATTGTATTCTGCTAGTTCTAACCTTATGCTTGAAAGTTTTGAAGAGGGGTCTTTCATATTGAATAGGTATACTAATGATCTGTGATATGATTTTACAAAAAAATTCGTTCCATAAATGTATGGTCGAAATTGTTTAATGTCAAAGTAGATTGCTAAAAGTTCTAATTCAATTATTGGTTTTTTTTCTGTTCTACATTGTTAAATGCCTTTGAAGCGAAACATATTGGCAAATCATATCCACCCTGGTTTTGGCTTAATATAGCACCGCACCCACTTTCGAGGCATCGTCCGTAATAATAAATTGTTTAGTGAAGTCTGGGTATTGTAGCAATTTTGGCGAAATTAACGCTGCTTTTAAAGATTCAAAAGCTATGTCGCACACACTGTCCCAATAAAGTTTAACTTTTTTCCTGCTAAATTTATTTAAAAGCACTGCCAGAGACGCAAAATTTGGTATGAACCGCCTATAATAATTAGTAAACGCTAGGGAACGTAGAGCCGGATCCTCATCACTTGGTTTTGTATATTTTTTAACAGCGTTTATTTTGGAGTCGTCTGGCAACAGACCTTTGGCTGAACATTTATGGCCCAGGAATATAACTTCCGGCCGAAGAAAGTTGCATTTATTTGGGTAAAGTTTTAGGTTGAAGTTTCGACAAGTGTCGAAAACTTTTGCTAAGTTGTTAATGTGATGTGCTTTACTGCAGCCTATAACAATAATGTCATCTACATATAAAAATGCTACGTTGGGTGGAATACAGTATATTTTGCTTAGCTGCCCATCCTTCTTTGCACAAAAAACTCGTGCGCTTAACCGAAAAGCACTTAAGCGAATTTTCTTTACTACTTCAATGAGGAAGGTATCCGAGTCCCTATGAAACCAAATAATGGAGGAGCACTTACCACGTAGAAATTACTGCAAGCGAAAGTTTTTTCGAATGCCATCCAATTATCTATATAACTACATAAAATTATAGCCGTTTTCGTTGTTCTGCGAGATGAGCAAAATAAATAAAAGCTTGTAAAATTAGTGTAAGTGTAGAGCCAGTTCAGGTAAACGTAATATTTTCTTTGATAATTGATAATAGTTGAAAATTTTTAAGGCAGGTAATGCTAAGGCTAATGTACACGTATGTTGAATGCATGTATCGGAGCAGTTTCCTTATATATGTTAAGAATAATGCCGCTGATGGGCATTTAAATGTGCACTTAAGCACAAAGGCAGCAAAGCAAAATACACTGTACCAGAAAAAGCTATACTCATCATTCGCGAGAATGAGTTGGGTGCTATACTTAAACCGAATGGCAATACTTTCCATCGAGATGCTCCACGGTCTGTGCTAAAAGAAGTTACATCACGTGAATCCTCATGTAAGGGGATTTGGTGAAATCCAGTAAAAAGATCCAAAGTAGAAAAATATTTAGCGATAATTGTCCGTATAATTGTTCTTTATGACATGTAAACATGCAATTTTCCCATGCGCATTTTAAATGTGCACTTAAGCACAAAGGCAGCAAAGCAAAATATACTGTACCAGAAAAAGCTATACTCCTCATTCGCGAGAATGAGTTGGGTGCTATACTTAAACCGAATGGCAATACTTTCCATCGAGATGCTCCACGGTCTGTGCTAAAAGAAGTTATATCACGTGAATCCTCATCTAAGGGGTGAAATCCAGTAAAAAGATCTAAAGTAGAAAAATATTTAGCTATAATTGTCCGTACAATTGTTGTTTATGACATGTAAAGATGCAATTTTCCCAGCTACAACTTTTGAGTTCTCTGGCTTTATTCTGTTTCTCAAAGCATCTTTGATTTGTAGAACCGAATTAACCTCGGTTGGAATTGCTTCACGTGCCTTGCCTTCGAGCTTCGATTGCAAAAATGATATAAAAATTGTATTTAAATTTTCGTCTGCGAAATCTTCAATTAAATAAATTTTATCAATAAACGATTCAAGTACTAGCGGATCGCCGTTGTAATTTTCCCTAATGATTGAGGCACAAAGACTAATAAAGGATTTCTTCTGTTCAGAGGTAGCCATGTCTTAGAATTCTTTAAAAATTGTCGAAATATTTGGTGAACTGGTAGCTGTTGACGGCTCGTAAGATACAGTTAGCAGATCTTTAAAGTGAAAGGAAGGAAGTGAAGTACTTCTTTTAAGACTGAATTGTACCGAAGCTTCTGACTTGGCGTCACTAAATGCTTCTTCTGACTCAGAGTCAGCTAATATGGTAGACAGACGGAGAAAATTAATTTAAATTAATAAACATAAATGCAAATTAAAATTTCACCCTAACAGACGGCAGCCTTGTGCATTTAGACAGCTGATATTGAATAATTTTTGTTTTCTCTAATTACCAAGTGAAAATGGATAGAAGAAAAATATTGTTAAAGACAGCTATGCTGTTTGTAAAAAATCAAAGTTTATTTTGTGAAAAAATTCAGTTACTATTAATAAAATTGATAAATAATAAGGCGAAACTAAATGCTTTAATAAACAGTAACACGATCCTGCGAGCCGCGATTGCAAATGCTCAGTCCGACGCACGACGTTTCTGGAAATTCGTAAGTACAAAATGCACTTTTATTCGAATTTTTAATCATTATCTGTGCCCTTAAAGGACCGCAGTAGCACATTTTAGGAGCACGATGTATGTGCAATGGACGACGCCAGATTCAAGGAAAACTTTCGTCTTGATAGGCGGGCGTTTCAAAAAGTGTGCGAAAAAGTCCGAGGAATGGAGAAAATGGATAGCAATATGAGGCGTTGCATTCCACTCGAAAAGAGGGTGGCTATAGCACTTTTCTCATTGGGCTCTACAGCAGAGTACAGAACAGTTTCTAGTTTATTTGGTGTAGGCCGTAGTACTGTTGGTGAAATTGTTTCGAATTTTTGCCATGCAGTTTGCGATAATCTTGCAGATTGCATTAATACATACCCCCCGAATCAACGAGAAATCAAAAGAATAATTCCTCAATGCTTCGGAGCTATCGATGGTTGTCACATTGAAGTGCAGCCAAGAAAAGAGGATGCCGTAGATTACCACAATTACAAAGGATGGTATTCCGTTGTTTTATTGGCGAGCTGTGATCACAGGTCAATTTTTGGCTACTCAGATCGCATGCATATACATAAGTATGTACTATTTAATTATGTATGTATTTGCATTTACAGGTCAAAACTTACGTATATTAACATTGGGTCCACTAGAAGAAATAATGACTCCTACCCATATATTTGAAAAAAGTTCATTAAGACAATTTCATGAAAGCGCCGATATTTTCGTACAAAATAGCGAGCTTATTGGCGGAATCAATATATTTGTGCTACTTATGGGCGATTCAGCCTTTCGTTTATCGCGCCACATGATGAAACCGTATCCATATGTAGCTAACCAGCCAGCTGCTGAAAAACTATTTAATTATCGACTGTCCAAATGTCGCCGTGTGATCGAAAATTCTTTCGGCCAGCTGAAAGCTCGTTTCCGATAAATAGGGAGATGTTTACAGGTAGCACCCAAAAACGTCAACATTATAATAAGACGAAGTTTCTTCCGTGTGGATGCAAGACGCAGCCTAATCAACCTAATCACACAAAAAGAGTAGGCGAAAATGATCAAACAGCGGCGGCTATTAGGAATGCCATTGCTATGAGTTTCCGTAAGTCAAAAGGTTTCTACTATGCTTTTCGCAGTAGTTTCATTTATTTAAATTCATTTTGTTTTTCACTATTTTCTTTTTTCTCACATTCATACATACAGTCATGTGAAAAATGATCGACCCACGACTTTTTACCCAGTTTTGGCTATTCTTATTTTGTTCGTTTAATGTTTATTATTTTTTTGTTGTAAAAATACAGCTCATTATCTAACAAAACCCATACAAGTCCAAATTTCAAACTTCGTAGAAAAATTATATAGCAGAAAACTTACATATATGGTTTTTGTTAGATAATGTGCTGTATTTTTATAAAACAAAAACAATAAACATTAAGCAAACAAAAGAAAAATAGCCAAAACTGGTCAAAACGTTTTGTCCCTATTATTTTTCCAATTACCATATGTGCAAAAAATTAAATTAAATCCTTTTTTCTTACACATACATAGTTTAAATTAAATTAAAATTTAATCTTTTTTCTCATATATACATATGTAGTTTAAATTAAATTAATTCAATCCATTTTTTTCTAAAACTGCTTACATTACTTAAAT
The DNA here is from genome assembly GCF_001687245.7 of Rhagoletis zephyria. Taxonomy (NCBI): domain Eukaryota; kingdom Metazoa; phylum Arthropoda; class Insecta; order Diptera; family Tephritidae; genus Rhagoletis; species Rhagoletis zephyria. The sequence continues at coordinate 68,035 of NW_016159375.1, read as the reverse complement.
GGGTAAATCTGAAAAATGCTACACTCATTGACAAAAAAAAAATGTTTGCGGTATTGGCACTATTTTTGTAGATTTTGCTTTTGCTTATTTAATGTTTATTAATTTCGTTTTTTAAAAGTGTAGTACATTATATGGCAAAACCATTTAAATCAACATTTCACACATTGTAAAAAATTATGAAAATTAATTGTTATTCAAAAAAGCTCGAAACTTTTTTATCAGAATTTTTAAAATTCTTATTATTTTCTGGTATGCAGTTTTAAGCGCATTAAATTTAATTATAAAAGGGCAAGTTTAAGTTGCTAGAAAATCGCATTGATTTTTAATAATTTATTTGTTGACGGTACTACGAATTTTCCTCCGTATAAAAAAAAATCGAGAATACTTTATAAGAAAAAAAAAATACTAAAAATCAATGCGATTTTCTAGCAACTTTAAATTGGCCTTTTATAATTATATTTAATGCGCTAAAAACTGCATACCAGAAAATATTTTTAAAATTCTGATAAAAAAGTTTCGAGCTTTTTTGAATAACAATTAATTTATATAATTTTTTACAAAGTGTGAAATGTTGATTTAAATGGTTTTGCCATATAATGTACTACACTATTATAAAACGAAATTAATAAACATTAAATAAGCAAAAGCAAAATCAACAAAAATAGTGCAAATGCCGCATTCATTTTTGTTTTGTCAATAGGCCGTATGCATAAAAACTAAGCAATTGCTTTTTCTTAAAATTTCATACCTTTCACTTAAGTTTATGTGAACAAATCGAGTAAAAGTTCTGAAATTGTAAGGAGAAACATTTGCTTAAGTTTTATGCATACGGCCCAATGCGTGTGCATGCACATACTTTCGAATATTACATATTCTCTAATACACCTTTCATTATATTTATAAACTCTTTCGTAGCACTACTCTGCTTTTTAATGGCATTAACACATTCGATCTTTTAAAAGCTCAGTCTGTTCTTTAGCTATTTTCAAGACTTCACCCATATGATTTCTCTTCCTTCCAGACGATGTGGGAGCTGCAGCCATAGATGTGGACGATGTGTCAGTTGGCGAAGGAAGCGGTGACGAAATTGGGGGGGACCGGGACTGAGCGACTGGAGCTGGTGACGGTGGAGGTACAGCGGATGGTGATGGTGGAGGAACTATGGATGGTGATGGTGATGGTAGAGGCACTGTGGATGGGGACGGTAGAATACTGAGTGTTGGTGAAGGCAACGGCGGCAGGCCTAATGATGATGCATCCTAAAAACAAGAACTTTTAAACATACATACATATGTACACATGTAATTACCCAGTAGAACTTGGGAGCATCGTACGATTGCTCGGTGAGTACTCCCTTGGGAGTATACGAATACTCCCCATTGCTCCCTATGCTTCTGTGTATAAGCATGTAATTTTGTATACTCCCTTTAACATTGGATGTCCTAGGAGGGGGAGTAATCCCTTTTACCTCCTAAACGAGCAATCGGGGAGCACACACAGAATTATCATCCCACAAACCTCCTAATACAGCAATACGGGAGTACTCCCATAGTTACCTCCCAGAAACCTCCCAAAAAGACAACAAGGGAGTGCACATAGAAAACATCCCATATTCCTCCCGAACGAGCAATAAAGGAGCGTTCCCATTAGAGACATCCCCAAAACCTCCTGTAGGAGTAATAAGAGAGTAATGATAACGAATATTTTACATTAGCCACATGGATTTTGCTATTTATTAAATTTTTTTATTTAACTT
>NW_016159375.1:56375-64719 GCF_001687245.7 Rhagoletis zephyria | reverse complement strand
TGTTTTATTTTTAAGATCTTGTAATATTGCACAAATGCACGTGATTAAAAAGTTAAATAAAAAAATTAATAAATAGCAAAATCTATTTGGCTAATATAAAATGTTCGTTATCATTGCTCTGCTAATGGGAGCACTCCTTTATTGCTCGTTCGGGAGGAATGTGGGATGTTTTCTATGTGCACTCTCTTGTTGTCTTTTTGGGAGGTTTCTGGGAGGTAACTATGGGAGTACTCCCGTATAGCTCTATTAGGAGGTTTGTGGGATGATAATTCTGTGTGTGCTCCCCGATTGCTCGTTTAGGAGGTAAGAGGGATTACTCCCCCTCCTAGGACATCCAATGTTAAAGGGAGTATACAAAATTACATGCTTATACACAGAAGCATAGGGAGCAATGGGGAGTATTCGTATACTCTCAAGGGAGTACTCACCGAGCAATCGTACGATGCTCCCAAGTTCTACTGGGTACCCACTAGAACTTGAAGGGAGATCTCCCAATGTGAGGAATAAAGGAGTACTCACTTTGGCCTGATTTCGGAGCAATAGGGGAGATTTATTGGTTCTGACCTCCTTTATAACTCGCAGATCTCCTAAGTGAGCAACAAAAGAATACTCCCAGAGCCATGATTTTGGAGCAATAAACGATTTTTGTCGATTTTGTACTCCTTTATTACTCGTTTAGGAGCCAAACGGGAGATCTCCCAAGTGAGCAATAAAAGAATACTCCCTGAGGTATGATTACGGAGCGATAACTGAAATTTGTCGGTTTTGTACTCCGTTATTACTCGCTTACGAGCAAAAAGCGATGTCTCCTAAGAGAGTAATCCAGGAGTATTCCTTTTTATTGATAGGGGAGCTATAAGCACCTCGTTCATATAAAATTGCGTATTATTGGAAAAATTTATCATAAGGAAAACTACAGAAAATATTTCATATAGAAACAATAAAAGGAGGATGCAATAATTGAATGTCGATAGCACACAGTTAAATGAAGGTCCGTCGGCATGTATTGCAACTTCTGTTTAAATTGATTAAATGTTGTGTTCTATACCGCTAAATACTTTTCAGATTAGCAAATTAGTATCAGCATTTACATATGACCACCTGGTTTTAACGTTCATATAATGCTGGTCCAGAGCTTTTACTGGGGGACATAGCTATCAGATGGGCAAAGTAACCTTCACATTGATCGTGGTTAAAACAAGAAAGTTTTATACACTCTCCCTATTTGCGTGAGCTCCTGAACACTCAAGCATCCCTGACACCAGGAAATCATGTAGTTATCGTTTTATTATCGTTCTGTTTTACTTTGAATGCATTTACCCGCATTAGAACTCCAATATTAATCAAAAATGTAATAAGTATTATTTATGTATGTTTTGTCTGATCTCGTACTTATAGGTATCTGTTAAGATCTTTTAATATTGTATACATGCATGAGATTAAAAAATTAAATAAATGGATTGCGTAAATAGCAAAATCTTTTAGCTAATATGTGAGGCAATGAAGAGCTCTATTATTACTCGTACAGGAGGCTTTCGGAATACCTCTCATGGGAGCACTCCCTTATTGATCGTTCGGGAGGAATGTGGGATATTTTTCTATGTGTACTCCCTTGTTGTCTTTTTGGGATGGATAGGGGAGGATTTTATGGGAGTACTCCCGTATTGCTCCCTTAGGAGGTTTGTGGGATGATATTTCTGTGTGTGCTCCCCGATCGCTCGTTTAGGAGGTAAAAGGGATTACTCCCCCTCCTAGGACATACAATGTTAAAGGGAGTATACAAAATTACATGCTTATACACAGAAGCATAGGGAGCAATGGGGAGTATTCGTATGCTCCCAAGGGAGTACTCACCGAGCAATCGTACGATGCTCCCCAGTTCTACTGGGTACCCACTAGAACTTGAATGGAGATCTCCCTAAGTGAGAAATAAAAGAGTACTCCCCTTGACCTGATTTCGGATCAATAAGAGAGTTTTGTGGACTTTTTACTCCCTTATTACTCGTTTAGGAGTCAATAGGGACACCTCCTAAGCTAGCAATTAAAGAAAGCTCCCTGAGGCATGATTTGGGATTAATAAGCGAGATGAGTCGGTTTTGCACTCCTGTATTACTCACTTAGGAGTATAATGGGAGATCTCCCAAGTGAGCAATAAAAGTATCCTCCGGGATACATGATTTCGGAGGTATAAGCGAGATTTGTTGGTTTTGTACTCCGTTATTACTCGCTTAGGAGCAAAAATCGATGTCTCCTAAGCGAGCAATCCAGGAGTATTCTTTTTGATTGATAGGAGAGCTATACGCACCTTCTTCAACATAATTTTGTGTTTTTGGAAAATGTATGAAGAAAGCAATACAGATAACTGATGTGTACATTCATACTTACATACATATGTATTTCTTATTGAAAAATTTAAATCAGGAAACAATCAAATTAATTGGAGAGCAAATCGTTAGAGCCGCTGGTATGTATGATAGCATTTGTTTAAACTTATAAATGATTGTATTATTTAACTCAAAATATATTTCAGATTACGGGGCCAGCAATTAAGGCGTCTAAGTTCTAGCGTTGCAATCTTGCCCCGCCCAGAAAATTTACTGGGTACAGCCGGAAATTTTTCAAGGCGTGAATCGTTTGTTCCACTGCCGGGTGAATACAAGTTAAATAACTTTTCCAGGAAATCATCCTCGCCACACTTATCTTGTGGATTATATAAAAGTATATATGTATGTATGTATAATGTTTGAGTTTGTCATTACTGTTCGATATCCGTTTTCTAATTTTAGTTAATAATGTAATAATACTTATTTATGTTTTTTTCTGTTTTTGTAATAATCAGCTTAAATCTTGAATTTATGTGCATAAGTATGTATATATGTATATGATTAAAAAATTAAATAAATGAATTGCGTAAAAAGCAAAATCGTTTTAGCTTATGTAAAAGGCTCGTTATGGAGCAATGTGGGAGTAGTCTTCCATTACTCCATGAGGAGGAATTCGGGAGTATAGAGGCGCTCTTTTATTACTCGTACAGGAGGCTTCCGGGATGACTCTTATGGGAGTACTCCCTTACTACTCGTTAGGGAGGAATGTGGGATGTTTTCTATGTTCACTCCCTTGTTGTCTTTTTGGGAGGTTTCTGGGAGGTAACTAAGGGAGTACTCCCGTATTGCTCCATTAGGAGGTTTGTGGGATGATAATTCTGTGTGTGCTCCCCGATTGCTCGTTTAGGAGGTAAAAGGGATTACTCCCCCTCCTAGGACATCCAATCTTAAAGGGAGTATACAAAATTACATGCTTATACACAGAAGCACAGGGAGCAATGGGGAGTATTCGTATACTCCCAAGGGAATACTCACCGAGCAGTCGTACGATGCTCACAAGTTCTACTGGGTATGTACATACATACATACATATTTACAAGCAATTGTAAAATTTAAGTTTACTTACCATTGAAAATGCTTCCAATATCTCAGCGTTGTTTGCTGCACTGAATCCAATTATTTTGTGGAGAGCATCAAAATGTTTCCAAAGAGATGGACTACCACCAGACGGTGCAACTTATTTATTTCTTCTCTGCAATTTTTCATATACATATAATTAATGTGAAACATGATTAAATGAAAAACAAAATACCTATATCTTTGGGTCATGTTACAAATTTTAACATGGAACTCCTTTGCCGTAAATTTTGAGGTCGCTGGTGCTCCAAGTGCTACGTTTTTTCTCGCTCGACATCTGGAACTAGATGAAATGCATTTTGTTAATATATTTGAACTTATTTTTAACAAATTTATTAAAACAACTTACGTCTGATTTCTTTTTCTTTTGGCATCGCTTTTAATAAATTTCGTGCTGTCAATCACAAGCACCATTCACAATAGACAAAATAGGTCCATTCAAAAACTTTTCCAGTAAGTGCTTGCAGTGAGAGCGTAAAAGAAAAATAGAGAGTGAAATTGAGAGCATGAGAAAATTATCACCCAAGTAAGTACTATTGTAATTGTTTTTGTTTTAGTATGATTTAATAGTGAGCTATTAACTTTACAGAATGAAGAAGGGTTTGAGATGCCTGGGTCTAGCGGTGGTGGTATTGGAGCCCAAGTAAGTCCTATTGTGATTGTTATTGTTTTAGTATGATTTAATAGTGAGCTATTAACTTTACAGAATGAAGAAGGGTTTGAATTGCCTAGGTCTAGCGGTGGTGGTATTGGAGCCGAAGTAAGTCCTATTGTAATTGTTATTGTTTTAGTATGATTTTATTATAAGATAAAGTACAAAATTAGAGCTTAGCAGAAGATTTTATTGAAATAAAGCCAAAAAACTGATGGCTGGATGCACCGGTAAAGCTTTTGTTAACTCTAGTGAAGGAATTTCGTCCCCAAGTTGGAAAAGTAGCAAGACTTAAAAACAAAAAAAAATGTGGTCAAGCATTTCAGAAGAGTTATGCTACAAAGGGTACATGTACACCAGCCAGCAAGCGGAGACGAAATATTACTCGTTAGAAACGGAGTACAAAAAAAAAACAAGCTGCATAATTCACAAACTGGTCGAAATAGGCAAACCTGTCCATGTCATGAGTGGATTTTTTCTTTAAATAATTAGAATAGCTTTTTTATCATTTTATGTAATATAGCGAACTAGACGAATTGTTGGCAGAAAGAAGAGGAATAAATCCAGAGTTTACTTTAGACGAAGAAGGTGCTGTTGGTCCAGATGATATTCAACCAGAAGATTTATATGTCTCAACAGCTTCTAGTGCTTCATCAATTACAGGTACCCTGGGTGTATTATAATTGAGGGATTCACAATGGTGTCGTAAGTGTCGTATTGTTGTATGTCGTAAACCTTAAACGCTTAAATAAATGTTTAGAGAACCTGAAACCACAACCAGCTATTTTTTAACACTGCGAAAATTCATAATATGACTTTTATGGTTCTTTGCGAATCCCCGTAATATATTTTAAGGAGTTTAAAGTTTACGACATACAACAATACGACACTTGCGGCACCGTTGTGAATACCCCAAATATGATCAATCATGAATGTAATGTACAAATTTATTCTTTATATATACATATGTATATATTCATATTTATATACTTATATATATTTATATATTAATTATCTGTTTATTAATTATTTATTTATACTTACAGACAGTAGAAGGCCTAAGCGGAAAAGGGGGAACTTCCAACAAGAACTTTTGCAAAAAGTAGATGCGATGATAGAATCGTCCCAAATTTTTGAAGAAAAGGCGTTGGAGAGCCTACAAAAGCGAGAAGAGCGCGCCGAAAGAGAAGAAGCGCGGAAGAAAAGGAAGATGGAGCTTCTGGAGACACTGGTGCAAAAAATGTATAATAACTAAAATGTTTTAGCTATTGACTTTATTTAACTTCGTATATAAAAATTTTACAAAAAACACTTCAACGGAAAAAATACAAATTTTTTCTTATAAAAAATCTTTTAAACAATTTTTATATTTAAACTGTTATATAAAAAATCAAAAACCATGATGTTTTTATATGCCTTAGACTTCTGTAACATATACTTTTGCTTTATTTTTAACAGAGCTATAATGAATTGCGAAAAGTGCGAATTGTTGGCCATACTTTCGCAATTAATTCGAAATTTAGGAAGTGTGCGAGTCAAACGGACTAGTTTGGGGCCAATTTGGGGCTATTTAGGATCAGTTCAGGAATAGTATTATTTGTTCTACATTAAAAACTCCAAAAATGACAGTTCCGAACCTTGTGCAAAGTTGAAGAAAATTCTGCAAATTTTCATTAAAATATTGCACTTTTTTTTATTACACCCCTTAGAAGAAAATAGAGTACGGAGTTTTTAGCTCGTTAAGTGCAAGTTTGAGGTAGCTAGACTTCTCATTGATTTTTGGCAATTTTTTTGTTGAAGGTGTTGCTCATTTTCTCCGTATCAAATACTCGACTATAATTTGCCAACATTTTTTTTCTAATGGGTGTAATTAAAAAATGTAATATTTTAATGAAAATTTGCAGAATTTTCTTCAATTTTGCTCATGGTTAGGAACTCTCATTTTCAGAGTTCTTAATGTAGAATTAATCATATTTTTATAAAAAAAAATGCGAAAAATAAAATATTTAATATCCAGTTGACCAGTAAACTTTATTGGTTGACTGTATATACCAAGCTTAAAGCAGTTAATTTATTTTGTCATTTCTCTTAAAATGGTATCTCTAACAACATTTCCCCTTGCCGCGACTATTCCGTGTTCAGCATATTCATCTATAGACTCTGGAGCCGCCTCTGTGTCGAATTCTAAATCGGATGCGTTTGCCAAGTTATGTAATACGCAGCAGGCACGTATGAAGTGAAAAAGATTTTTTATTCCCCGCATTTTGCAGTAATACAATTGTCTGAAGCGCAGCTTAAGTATACCAAATGTGTGCTCTATTGCTACTCGTCCTCTGCTAAGCCTTACATTGAAAGTTTTCTGCTCCCTTGTGAGATGACCATTGTCGCGGTATGGTGTAACGCAGTGAGAACTACATGGATATGCAGAATCACCCAGTAAATAATATTCTAAATTATTTGTATAATAATATATTATAAAGTACCTATGTATATAACGTAAATGCTAAAATTATTACCTCCACGAACTGATGCCAGTTTATTATAAATGGGCGAGTTTTGAAACACCCATCTGTCATGCGATGAACCCAGATAGCCAACAAAAATACTTAAACATTTTTTATTTTCGTCACAAACACCCTGGAGGCATAAGCTTGTATTGCCCTTTCGGTCGATGTAGTCGTCTTTACTACTTTTGGGTGGATCAATTATAATGTGCGTTCCATCGATACAGCCTGCAATTTCGTTATTATTATTATTATTATTTATATATAAAATTAAATAAATTTTTATGTTACCTATTGCTTTAGAAAAATCACACTTCCCTTGGAAAAATCTGCTTGACTGCAACATTTTTTGCGCATTAGGCCATTTAATGGTTTGAGGACTCAAAGAGCTTAAAAACAAAGTTACCTGATGAATGATGTAACATACTGTGCCAGTAGATATGTCAAACCGGTCCGAAAGGTCATTATAGCTGCAAGCTTCATGGCCCGCAAACCACAAAAACACTGCAATGTGCAATTTCGTTGAATAGCGCTTATCGTTACGAAGGTTTTTATATACATCACTTCCCGCGAATCTTTCACAAATAGAGTTGTATAAAGTACGTGAAACACTAAAATGACGACAAAACTCTCCTTCAGTGTAAGATGGCATAATCTCTTCCAAATACTTTTTTATACAATTCCGCGACTTCCTTTCTAATAATACGCATAGTTCTTTTACCAGACGATACTCTTCCCTTTTAGCTTTGCGCACTTCTAAAATCGGATTTCTGTATTCATAAGATTCACTTTCTGAGTCGCTGGAGGATTCCATAAGAGCAAAACATGCACTTAAAATGGTGCCATTGCTGTTGCTCAAATTTTGCGAACCTGTGAATAGTATTTTAGAAAATATATGCTAATTGACAGAAAACCACAAAATAATTTTAAGGATACCTTCAGCTAATCCTATTTGGTTTTCGCATTCCATTTCTTCGGCACCAACAGTAACCATCGGTTGATTGCTTGTCCGTAGATCTTGCTGAAGTGATAAAAAAAATCACAAGTTATTCACAGCATTTCTTTCACTTGCACACAAATACTTACACATTCCTCAACATCATCAAACTTCTTTGTAAGCTTCCCAACAAGCATTTCAGTAAACGTTTTTAAAAATAACTTAAATTAAGTTTGCTATAATAAGCGTTAAATAAGCATTTTCAATACTAAGCTTATTAAAAGTTTTTTCAAATAAACCTTTAATAAGTTTTGAGAGCGAATGTTTATAAATAACTTAAACTTATAAATGAAATGTAAATGCCAACGACATGAAGTAGAAAATATAAAATTTTTCCAATCGTAAGTGACGTGTTTACGTTTTTTAAAATATATTATTAAAAGAAAAAATTTAATAAAACCGATGTGGTAAAAAAAATCCAATCCAGGACCCGCTGCGCTAATCGGTGGAGCATTCGAGTCTTCAAATGATGAGTTCCCCTTATCCTTTCTTAGTTTAACATTCAATTAAAAATGTATTAAATTTTTTTCAGAAAAGTTCATCAATGAGAATGGCGGCGATGAAGCGGAATATATAGCTGCATCGATGTCGCTTTTCCAATTTGCCAATAACCGCAAGTAATTGAAAGCACGCAACAAGATGTAATAATTAACTTTTTTATGCTTAATTTGTATGTGTTATTGTGAATTTGTATGCTAAAATGTCTATTCCCTATTTATATTTTCGCGAC
>NW_016159375.1:15015-54521 GCF_001687245.7 Rhagoletis zephyria | reverse complement strand
TCCAATCCAGGACCCGCTGCGCTAATCGGTGGAGCATTCGAGTCTTCAAATGATGAGTTCCCCTTATCCTTTCTTAGTTTAACATTCAATTAAAAATGTATTAAATTTTTTTCAGAAAAGTTCATCAATGAGAATGGCGGCGATGAAGCGGAATATATAGCTGCATCGATGTCGCTTTTCCAATCTGCCAATAACCGCAAGTAATTGAAAGCACGCAACAAGATGTAATAATTAACTTTTTTATGCTTAATTTGTATGTGTTATTGTGAATTTGTATGCTAAAATGTCTATTCCCTATTTATATTTTCGCGACAGTAAATGAGTCCGCCGAAAATTCGCATTTCGTTTAGTTTCTAGATGTTAAACAATCTATGTATGAGTTTTTAATGAAATATCTTTAAATAAAGTGTTATAGAAATGTTTATAAAAAGCTTTCTTTTGAAAATTTTTAGTAAGTTTATATTCATACCCTTATAAAAAACTTTTTTTGAACCTTTATTATAAGTTTACACTTTTACGCTTATAAAAAGCTTTTTTTTTTGAACATTTATTACAAGTTTATATTTCTACGCTTATAACCAATGTTCCTTTTCTATTATATTACGTTTACTTTCAAGCGTTTTATAAACAAAAAATCAACGTTTTGTAAGCTTAATGTTTATAATTGAAAACTTAAAAAAAACTTTCTTTAAGTTTATTTTGCTTATTGGGTTGAGACTGACAGTGAGAATGTATTTGTGAGATAGAAAAAAAAAAAATGCAAAATGCTACCACTCTCGCACATGTATTTCGATCAAAATTGTTTTTTCTTGAAAGGCCTAACATATCCCAATAGGCAACGGTCTGGTTTTCGTACGATCCAGCAAAATGCTACCACTCTCGCACATGTATTTCGATCAAAATTGTTTTTTCTTCTTTTCTTATGCCTTTGCGTTCAATTTGACAATTCTTCGCCTCGCTGTCTACTGATTTGTATTCAATTTTAATACCTTAAGCGCCTTAAGTAATAGTGGCTGCAGCGCTACTTGCTACTAAGTTCACAAGATATCGGACCGTAATATTTTTTGGCAGACTTCCTTTGTCCTTAATAACATTTTAGGCTATATGTTTTCTCAGTCCTAACACTTTCATGTGGCGACTCCACAATTTTTTGCCACTTTTCCTACGGTCCCGCCTTTCCGCAGTATATCTATTATTTAGATTTATGTTTCTTGATTAATCATATTATTTGCTGGTAATCACTTCTTGAATAAATTACAATACAGAAAAACGTCATCCGACTTCCAACCAAGTAAAAGATAGCTGTAAAATTCAAAATTGAGAGTGAGTGTAAAACTGTAACATTTGCCTTAATTTACATTTTTGCCTGCTGAGTTTATTATTGTTGTTGGATTGACTTCAAATCTTTATGAGAGAGGGAGTAGGGGTGTACCAATAAGAATATACAACAAAAGTATGAAAATCGTTAGAACTTGGAAAGATAGCTGTGGCTGAAATGAAAAGTGTTACACCATGTTACAGTTTTGCTCGTCACTGTAAGTGCTACTTTTTTGTATGTCCCCGTATATTAAAATGTATCAGAGAAGTAGCATTTACATATGGGGATACATATCTTGTAAGAATGCTTTAATACTGTTCCATTAAAGCATTTTTGTATGTTTGAAACACTAATACAGCCATATCCATACAGCAGTAGCACAAGTGTATGGTTAGAGTACGCATACGCTCTGAGAAAGCACGCGTCCCAGTAGAAATTTGATGCATACGACATCGCTGTTGGTGGCATGAGCTTGCTGCTGTGTATACATGCCAGTATAAATGAACCTTCATTTCCATTTAACACGCGTGGTTTCTCAGAGCGTATGCATACTCTAACCATACACTTGTACTACTGCTGTATGCATATGTCTGTATTAATATTTCAAACATACAAAAACGCATTAATGGAACAGTTGTTGTTGTTGTTGTTGTAGCGGCTACAAGAACCCCGCCCAGGACGGTATTAAAGCATTCTTACAAGATATGTATCCCCATATGTAAATGCTACTTTTCTGATACATTTTAATATACATAGACATACAAAAAAGTAGCATTTACATATGCAAATGCTTATCTTGTAAAAGCCCGTTAGTGCTGAAAATAGTATCGCACAACACGTCCGTTCACTAAAATTTTTGTACAAGACTGAAAATATTACGAAAATTCCACTTCAAAATTTATCAAGAAATGTACTTAAAACAACAACAACGTACGTTCACTTGCAGTTCGCTAGAATTTGAATTTATTTGTGGAAATTCATGACTATGCATGAATTGTTCACACTAATTCACTCATATAGAAAGTATTCTTCATGAATGCATACAACCGATTTCTACTGGGGTGTTAAATGGAAACGAACCCTACAAGAATTCGGTGATGGAAACTAGCACATTCTCAATTATCTTACAAACACATTTGCAAATTTTGCGTTGGTTAAAAAGAGACCACTAAATAAGGCCATAAGTTGAAAGAAGATAAAAAATCACATGTATACATTTGTTTTCATAATTTTTTGCACATTGGTCTTAAAGACGTGATTTGAGTGTTTGATGGGCATTTCCATCACCAGTGAGTATCACATGATCAATCAAATGACTATCACTGTTCTTGTAAAGAAGGTTCATTTATACTGGCATGTATACACAGCAGCAAGCTCATGCCACCAACAGCAATGTCGTTTCTACTGGGGAGTGTTTTATGGACATGTCCATCACCAGTGAGTATCCCATGATCAATCAAATGACTATCACTGTTCTTGTAGGGGACTTGTTCGCACGCACACAGTGCCATCAATTGCACGCACACTACAAAAATGCTCTACTGAAGCTGCCCACCACTGCTTTACAGTGCTTATGCTTACTTCCAAGAATAAAAAATATATGTACGTCACTCTGTTTATTTTTACAAATGCTTCGTTTAAAAAATAATAATAATTGTTAAAATCGGTTTCCAATTTCCATATACATTATTTTTTACTTAGCTGCCCATCGTTCTTTGCAAGAAAAACTTGTGCGCTTAACCAAAAAAAGAACTTAAGCGAATTTTCTTTGCTACTTCAATGAGGAAGGTATCCGAATCCCTATGAAACCAAATAATGGAGGAGCACCTACCATTTTTTTGCGAATGGAATCTAATTATCTATACAGCTACATACGAGTTTTTGTTATATGTTGGCATTGTTGTAGGCTGGTCGATCTACTTCTCCATGTGCAAGAAAAACACTTTTTTCTCCACTTCTGTGCCCAACGTTTCGCTAACTACCTTAGCATCATCAGGGGCGATTCTTTATTATAAATATCAACCAAAAACAGAGCAAAACAAGATTATTCAAAATAGAAATTATGAGTTTTTGTACAAATAAAAATTAAAGATCGGTAAACAAAAATATGTTCCTGTTTTGAAAACAAACACAATCACATGTTTTTAAACTTATTTTTTATCGCATGACTTACATGTACACTTTTAAGTAAGTATATAAAAAACATTCGAACGTTAAATACATTGAAAAACATATAAACAACATTCCCCGCAAACATATTCTGAGCGTTCAGAATATATGAGTCCGAAAGGAGTCCTAGGTGGGTAAGAAATATGAGTTTCAAAAACAAAAAATTGTTTACTCTTATATGAATCTTTTAGGATTCATATATGATCCAAGTTATGAGCCAGCACCTTGTGCGAATATAAAAACAATAAAGATTTGAAATTTATATCTAAAGTTGTTCATACAGAAATTGAAAATAATTAGAAAACAAAAAATGAACAAAATTTAGCTGCAGCTGCTGCTATTGAATGCATGTTGGAATGTGTATATGCACGTAAGTATGTATGTATGTATGTTATTTGAAAGGTATTTTTGCTGAATGCCTTTGGAAATATAGTGAGTTAAGACTCAAAGAATAACGTAAAATAAGAGTCCGATTGTAGTAATTTATGAGGCCGGTAAGTCTTAAAAAGAGTCTGAAATGATTCCTATATGAGGCCAAAAATTGTTTTAAAAGAGTCCAAAATGAGCCGTATATGAGGCCAATAAGAGTCCAATATGGCTCATATTGAGGCTCATTTGATATATGAATTTAAGCTCCTATAAGTCGACATTCGGAGGAAGGGATACACCCTCATATCGGACTCTTAAATGAGCTCATTATGAGCGTAATGGCTCCGAAATAGGACTCCTTAAAGACTCATTTATGACTCCAAATGTTTGCTGGGTTGGAACGTTAAATACATTGAAAAACATAAAAGTATTGCTACCATCCATCTGTGGTAATTTCGTCAAACTAAATATTCGCTACAAACATAATATGTAAGCAGCCGCGATATCGTCCGTGTCCTACTTCTTGTTGATTGTTGTTTCCCTTTTCTGCAGTATACGTAAACTCTCTTATTGTGTAGCTTGCCCGTTCCCTCTTCTCCTTGTCCAATATTTTAACATTAGCTAGATCAGCCGTATGACCACTGGTACGTGTTGTGCTAATGTTGTGCCGTTCTTCTTTTTGTTTATGTCGGCTTCGTGCTCTGAAAGGCGAACGCCTAATACGTAGCGTAGCGTAGAAGTACGTAGAACGATATCAAGTATGCTGTTGATAGAAAGAGAGAGAAGCAACGTCTACGTCACGGTCATGCGGTGGTGAGTTTTTGTTAACACGCAGATCCCATAAGATAGATCGTGTCAGCTGACACGTTCTCCGTTTTTACGTCCGTGGGTAACCGCGCTTTAATGCTCGCTAAGTTGTCCCTATGTAAACTTTGTTGCAGTTTTCGTTTTCGCTGCCTTTACATATGATTTCATATACCACGTTGTTTTGTTGGTGGGGCTCGATCGGTGTTTTTGTTTGTGTGAATATCGAAGATAGTGTGCAGTTGGTTCGGTATGCTAATCTTTTATTAGGGTTGTTGGTCTTTATTTCGTGGTCAAGTTGTTGGTAGAACTTAGGAATGTACGTCACACTGTGATATCGCTTTGTTCCGTCTGTTGCTTTAGTGGTTGGCGTTTTGTTTTGATTATTGTTTATTTCTGTTACTTTATGTTCGATTAGGCTTTGTATTAGGCGGTTTGGGTAGTTATTGCTTGCTAGAATTTTCTTTATTTTGCATATGTTCGTCTCCTTGAATTGTTGGTGGCTTATTGTTAATATTTTGTGTATTAGATTTTTGGCTGTGTTAATCTTATACTTAAAGGGTTGCGATGATAGATAATTTATTAGGCGCCCGGACGAAGTGGGTTTTGCGTACCAGTTAAGTGCAAAATAATCATTTTTTCTGTGTACCATGACATCTAGGAATGGTAAACAGAAGTTTGCTTCTGATTCCATTGTAAATTGCAGCTTGGGATGATATTTGTTAAGTGTTCTGAGAAAAATGTTCGCGTCCTTTTGTTTTATTACAGCAAAAATATCGTCTACGTATTTAACAATGAATTTGATGTCAATATTAAAATTTTTCTCCAGGTCAAAACTTCTTTTTTTACTCATCTTGCTTTTATTTTTAACCGACTTCCAAAAAAGGAGGAGGTTATCAGTTCGTCGGAATATTTTTTTTATTTTTTTAATGTATGTTACCGCATAACTTTGGACCACGTCCCGATTTCGATAATTCTTTTTGCATCGGAAAGGTAGTGTCTCAGAGGTGGTCCCATACTAATCTGGTTGAGATCCGATCAGTGGATCATGAGATATATATATATATATATTTTTTATATGGGAGTTGAAGTCGGTTTTTTTTTTTTTGCTAAAAATTACTAGTTGTTATATAAATTCGATTTAAAAAATCACAAATGTTTGTTTATATTTTTATTTGACAATTCACATGATTTTGACAGCTTCAAATTTCTGCTAGTAAAATTTTTACTAGCAAGAATTTGCAGCTCTCTGGGTATCTTGCGCTCTCGAATTCGCTCTCTCTTGCAAATTTTTGGGGTTATTGAATGCATTTCCAGTAAAAACTTGCAAATACTAGTAACAATTCGTAACAATTTTTGAAGTGAAACTTCTTTAGCGGCGGTTGGATGGTTGGGAGTAAATTGGCAAATTCAACGGAAATTGCACACGGAAATGGAGCAACGGAAATGATGCAACGGAAATGGTGCAACGGAAATGGTGCAACGGAAATGGTTGGGCCTGAAACAACTGCTCTTTGTGTGTATGCATATGGTATTAATTTAACTAAAATTTGCTAATAAAAGGTTAACTGAAATGATGCAACGGAAATAGTTGGGGCTGAAACAAGTGCTTTTTGTGTGTATGCATGTGGTATTAATTTAACTAAAATTTGCTAATAAAAGGTTAAAGAATAACACTTTGAAAAAGGCCAATACAAAAACNAATTGCAGCTTGGGATGATATTTGTTAAGTGTTCTGAGAAAAATGTTCGCGTCCTTTTGTTTTATTACAGCAAAAATATCGTCTACGTATTTAACAATGAATTTGATGTCAATATTAAAATTTTTCTCCAGGTCAAAACTTCTTTTTTTACTCATCTTGCTTTTATTTTTAACCGACTTCCAAAAAAGGAGGAGGTTATCAGTTCGTCGGAATATTTTTTTTATTTTTTTAATGTATGTTACCGCATAACTTTGGACCACGTCACGATTTCGATAATTCTTTTTGCATCGGAAAGGTAGTGTCTCAGAGGTGGTCCCATACTAATCTGGTTGAGATCCGATCAGTGGATCATGAGATATATATATATATATATTTTTTATATGGGAGTTGAAGTCGGTTTTTTTTTTTTTGCTAAAAATTACTAGTTGTTATATAAATTCGATTTAAAAAATCACAAATGTTTGTTTATATTTTTATTTGACAATTCACATGATTTTGACAGCTTCAAATTTCTGCTAGTAAAATTTTTACTAGCAAGAATTTGCAGCTCTCTGGGTATCTTGCGCTCTCGAATTCGCTCTCTCTTGCAAATTTTTGGGGTTATTGAATGCATTTCCAGTAAAAACTTGCAAATACTAGTAACAATTCGTAACAATTTTTGAAGTGAAACTTCTTTAGCGGCGGTTGGATGGTTGGGAGTAAATTGGCAAATTCAACGGAAATTGCACACGGAAATGGAGCAACGGAAATGATGCAACGGAAATGGTGCAACGGAAATGGTGCAACGGAAATGGTTGGGCCTGAAACAACTGCTCTTTGTGTGTATGCATATGGTATTAATTTAACTAAAATTTGCTAATAAAAGGTTAACTGAAATGATGCAACGGAAATAGTTGGGGCTGAAACAAGTGCTTTTTGTGTGTATGCATGTGGTATTAATTTAACTAAAATTTGCTAATAAAAGGTTAACTGAAATGATGCAACGGAAATAGTTGGGGCTGAAACAAGTGCTTTTTGTGTGTATGCATGTGGTATTAATTTAACTAAAATTTGCTAATAAAAGGTTAAAGAATAACACTTTGAAAAAGGCCAATACAAAAACGAAAGTAAAGGTGACTACGTACATAGATAAAGAAAAGGATAAAGGCAAAGGTAAAAATAAAAAAATCATAGATAAAGGCAAAAATGAAGGCCAAGGTAAATTTCAACACTTTACTTATACATATAAGGGCAATGGTGAAGGGAAATATGTATGTAGATGAAGAAAATGATAAACATAAAAGTAAAGACAAAGAGGAAGATGAGGATACCGATAAAAGTAAAGATGAAGATGGGGAAAGAAAGATTAAAATATAGGTAATTAAAGAGGAAAGGATATGTAGAGAGACACAGAAACTCAATCAGGGAATTATTTTGGGATTTTAGAAATTGTCGGAATTCTCGGGACTTATCGATAAAATAATCGATATTTTTTCGGTTTTGTTATCGACATTATTATCGATTTTGTGATCGATATTTTTAACTATTTTTTAGTGGTATTTTTTATCGATTTTGTTATTGTTGATTATTATTGTTATCGATATTTATCGATTTTGTTATCGATATTTTTCGATTTTGTTATCGACGTTTATTAATTTTGTTATCGATATTTATCGATTTTGTTATCGATATTTTTCGATTTTGTTATCGACGTTTATTAATTTTGTTATCGATATTTATCGATTTTGTTATCGATATTTTTCGATTTTGTTATCGACGTTTATTAATTTTGTTATCGATATTTATCGATTTTGTTATCGATATTTTTCGATTTTGTTATCGACGTTTATTAATTTTGTTATCGATATTTATCGATTTTGTTATCGATATTTTTCGATTTTGTTATCGACGTTTATTAATTTTGTTATCGATATTTATCGATTTTGTTATCGATATTTATCGATTTCATTATGGATATTTTTATCGATTTTGTTATCGATATGTTTATCGATTTTCTAATAGATTTTGCTACTAATATTATTATCGTTTTCGCTATCGAAATTTTTATCGATTTTGTTATCGATAGTTTATTGGATGTTACTATCGATTTTTTATCGATAGAGTATAAAGATAAAAATTAAGATAATGAAAAACAGAATAAGATAAATGTAATTAGAAAGGACAGAGGTAGAGGTAGAAATCTAGATAGAAACTAGTAATTTCTAGCAAAAAAAAAACCGACTTCAACTCCCATATAAAAAAAAATATATATATATATATCTCATGATCCGCTGATCGGATCATAACGAGATTAGTATGGGACCACCTCTGAGACACTACCTTTCCGATGCAAAAAGAATTATCGAAATCGGTTGACGTGGTCCAAAGTTATGCGGTAACATACATAAAAAAAAAAAAAAAAAAATAATAATAAAAAATATTCCGACGAACTGATAACCTCCTCCTTTTTTGGAAGTCGGTTAAAAAGACAAAAAATATAACCTTAAGCAAAAGCAGATGTATGTATGTATTTACATATGTATGTATGTATGTATATTGGTTATGACATAAAATAGATATGTATGTAACGTAAGTTTCACTTCTCCAGTGAGGCCCAGGCGCACTTACTTTTTTTTTGATATTGAATGGACCTAATATGTCAATTTTGCGCGGTGTTGCCAAATGCAAATTGGAAAATCCAGCATTAATGCTCATTTATTTCGTGCATGTGCAATGAGACAATGGGAATTTGGGAGGAAATTATGCACGAGTTAAAGCAAATAAAGGCTGCTAATGGAAATAATCCCATCCATCTGTCTACAGTATAAGTCTGATTGGCAAATTAGAGATAAGCTATCAGGTGGAATCCTAACGCGACAATTCAGTTTAGTAAAGCACTTTTCTAACTGTTCCTTACAACGGGCTAACTTAAGTTTAACTTCCTTGAGATTACAGGTATGAGCCGAACTATTGGCAATAACTAGTAGTAAAATATTATTGTAGGCTGTAATAAGCGAATATTTATACTCGTTTAACTTTTTCGCATTCGTAGACAATGGTCTATTTTGCAAAATTCGCTTAGTAATTTTATTAAAGTCTGCTTTACATGCTTTAAATTGTATATCAAATTCGCTCATAACCGGCTAATCTCAAAGAAGTGGAAGTTCAAAATTTAAGAAAAAAGCTATCGTTCACCATGCTAAATGAAAATATTAAAAAAAAATCGAATTGTGAAAAATACTTATGCTTTTCTTCAGTAGGCCATCGGCTGAAAATTTGCATGCAGTGGGAATATTGAGTTCTATTCAAATACAACTGCAAAGATTTTAAATTTGTTTAGATTTTTTGTATTTATAAAGTAATCGTCGTATCAAAAACAATTGTTGCACACATACATCGGTATATGGTACAAATAGTAGTTATGTTGTATTAACGTTGTGTATTTTTGAATAAAGAAATTTATAGGAAAATGAAATTGAGAAAAAATTACCAAAAACCGTATTAAGTCACTTATTTCTAGGTGGATACATTAATCACTTTAGTTGCAACGATTTAAAAAATTGAAAATTTAAAATTTTTGAAAAAGTTATACTATGTTTTTGCCTTTGGGTATATCACCTCATGTAATTCAAGTAGGCATCTTGAAATATTTATAAATTTTTTTTTTTATAATGAAAAGAGTCTAAAAACGTCACGTCGCTTAAAGCTAAATAATAAAAATTAAGTTGAAAAATGGGTTTTATCCCTCAAGTCACTTAAAGCCAAATAATGAAAATGAAGTTGAAAGTTGGGTTTAATCCCTCGAATCACTTAAAGCTAAATATTGAAAATGAAGTTCAAAAATTGGGGTTTAATCCCTTGAATCACTTAAAGCTAAATAATGAAAATGAGTAAAAAAAATGGTTAAATCACTTAAAGCTAAATAATGAAAATGAATCACTTAAAGTTAAATATTGAAAATGAATCTGAAAAGTGGCTTTAATGCCTTGGATCACTTAAAGTTAAATAATGAAAATAGATTTGAAAAATTGCTTTAATGCCTTGAGTCACTTAAAGCTAAGAAAAAATGAGAATGACGTTGAAAAATAGGTTTAATACCTCAAATCCCTTAAAGCTAAATAATGAAATTTAATTTTGAAAGTCACCTAGAGCTAAATGATCAAAATGAATTTGTAAGTCACTTATAGCAAAATAATGAAAATGAATTTGAAATTCGTTTAATTACTAATTTTAAAGTGTCGCAAAAATTTAAAGTTTGAATTTGAATGTTACTCCTCTAAATTTGAATTTGAGAATATTTTTTTAAAAGAATTAAAGGCAAAAGTTAAATGTGAATATATATATCATGTTCTTAAACTCTAACTAAACGAACCGCAAGTCGCTGATGCTAATCCTTCGCAGCAGTCTGAGCTTGATGTTGTTCCTCCGCCGCAGTCACATGTTGTTATATTTTACGATGTTGCTCGGTTGTGTGCCGCTATTTTGTTGGCGTGGGTGCAATTAGCGGTGCAATTTTGCCGCTAATTATTTTCTACAGTTGCTGGATGCGTGGCTTCGTCAGGCGCCGTTTCACTTATGTATATGTGCGTACTACGCTGCCGTTGTTCGTGGTAGCAGGGCTTTTTGTCGTACCTTGTACAGTTTGCCAATGTGCAAAATGCCATTTTCGGTGGTGATAGCGGACTCATGCAGTACTGCTGCTGCTGGTGTTTGCACGGTTTACCGTTGTGTGGGAAAAAACAGCACACAAAAATGCAACAACGTATTATAAGGCGTTACACGGCTTATGCAGTACTGCCGCCCGCTACGGTCCACTGAGATGAAATTTTGCCCATCCACCGTACTGTGCTGTACAAAATAGTGTTTGCTAGTCGCCCCTGCCGTTCAGGGCGCTAGGCAAACTGTTTCCTTCTAGCGCGTATATTCACGCACACACTATGTAAATGACACTCGCTTACCCCAGAACCTGGAATCTTCTGATGCTTCCCGAGTCTTTTTGATGGTTTCTCTATCGGCCGCAGTAAATCTGCCTGTTCTCCTTGGGATTGGCCGGTGGTTTTCTTTGCACGGTACGATCTGCTTTAGTTCGCTCAAGAATTTAGCTTAAAAAACGCTGGATGCAAAAAATTGTTAGATGAGTTTAACTTTGTTTCGCGTGCAAAACTACTTCCGATTGAAAAAGCGGGTTTTTAGACTTTTGTCAAAAATATTTTATTAAATTTACTTTTAACATAAATCTTATACTACGTTCAAATTGACGAGCTAAACATGTTAAATGGGTTTGGACCAGTTAAGTGAACAAAACATGTTCATAAACAAGTTAAATTGCATGCAATTGTTGTTGGAAAATTGAACCAGTTAAATCATTTAACTCGTTTGAAAACCAGTTCAGCGCAGAGTTGTATCAGAAAGCTTTCTGCTCCGACCAATCAGAAAGACCCAAAAGCTTTCATTGGACACGCCAACGTTCCAAAAGTTTATATTCTGAAAAATATTAAAAATAAAAAATTATCAAAAAATATCAAAATTGTATGCATGTCTGCCCGCCAAAAAAGAGGCCAAGGCGGTAATTAGTTATTTCCCAAGAGGTCTCATCGAACGCAGAGATAAATAGTGCATACGAACTAAACATTTTGAAGTCTCTAAGTTATACGTATGCGTTAATATCATGAAGCAGACATTCGCACAAAACAAATTGAAACACAATAACTTGATTTTGAATATTTTTTTTTAATTCTTATTGGTAATCAAACAACCGTCAAAGTTAACTCCAAATGTTCAATGTGGACGATTGTGTTTTCCAAAAAGCTCTTTTTCATTTAACAAGTTAAATGGGGCCAATTTGAACGTAATATTACACAACTGAATGGCTTGACGGCGTATGTATCATTAAAATTTAACGTTCGTTTTTTTACTCGTTTTGTTTACCTGTGAAACGTATGTTCCAACTGCGCTACCAACATTACGACGGCGCTGAATAGTGCTGCCGTATTGTTAACGATGCCATTCAGTGTTGCCATGTTGGTGCTTTTGGAGCTAGATTTAGCTCTTTATTTTTCCATTTAGCTCCGAAAATTGGGTTTTAGCTCCTAGCTCTTTCTTTAGCTCTTTTCAAATTTATCTAGCACTTTTTTAGCTCCAGAAAGTTTTAGTTGTATTTGGTATATATAAGCCAAAACTTAAGCGTTGATAAAATGGAAAATTTCGAGATGCAGTGTATCCACCATAAACTCTTGGATCTAGGTTAAAGAATTCAAAAATTAATTAGAAGAAAATCCTTTTTCTTATAGCGCGGATTTTGTTTACCTCACTAACTTTACCTTTAAAAGCTTAAATAAATGTCAAGATAACCTGAAAACACAACCAACTACTTTTTAACACTGCAAAAATTCATAATATGAATTTGATGGTACTTTGCGAACCCCCGTAATATACTTTTAGGAGTTTAAAGTTAACACAATACAACAATACGACAGTTACGACACCGTTGTGAATACCTAATGTGACCAACCGTACTTCTTTCGGAAGTAGAGTACTTATTTTTGCGCTCTTGTACTTCGTACTTTGAAGTACAGTCAAATGTACTTCTTTGCAAAATTTTGTACTTCAGGAGGGCGATTCTGTAACCAGTTAGCGACAATTTTCGGATCGCTATCGCACTTTTTGACGCATGATATAAATGTTTTTGCGTTTGTTTCTCCCTTCTTCTGGATGATCGTCACATGGCCTAGGCGATAAATTCGTTTAAACCATTAAAGTCGCCGGGGACCGATAGCATCACACCTGCGCAACTGCAAAGGGCTCTGAAGGTGTCGTGCAATTGGTTGGATCCTATTTATGTGAACTGCGTGAGGCCCGGGTACGTCCCCAAGGCTTGGAGGGTAGTCAGTGTTGCTTTCATCCCGAAGGCCGGAAAAGGCTCTGATGTTTCCCGTAGGGATTTTAGGCCTATCAGTCTCTTCGTTTTTGCTAAAAACGTTAGAGAGACTGCCTTCGTACTGCCTTAATCGCTTACAATACAAATTAATATAATATCTTTATCTACATTAAATACAACACAGATAAAATATAGGTGGTCAAGTTTTCTTATTATGATGTTACTTATAATAGTTTACAAATATTAAAAAGCTACAAATTAGTTAAAAAATATTGTACACTTGATGTTGCTCAAAAATAGTCACGTCACAACAATTACATACTTACAAAAAAAAGTTTGTCTAAAATACTGGCTATTTATAAGGTTTCAATTTGATATTGACACACACACAGTTACGATACACTCTGTTAATCAATTTAAAGCTTTCTGTTAAACTATATTTTTTGTTTTGTTTTGTGGTGCGTAAATAAACAAAGATGAAGGTTTTCCGACGCGCGAACACGCGACGTATAATTGTCCATGCGCGAAACAGGGAAACTCCAAGTTGATTCCGCAAACTTCCAACGACTGGCCCTGGGATTTATTAATGGTCATCGCAAAGGCCAGACGCACGGGAAATTGTAGACGTTTAAAATCGAATGGTAAATGCGTTGGAATCATCGGTATACGCGGGATCAAGACATCCTCTCCTTTGTATTTTCCCTTTATGATTGTTGCCTCAATGACGTTTTTCATTATCTTTTTCACAGTCAGTCTTGTTCCGTTGCACAGTCGAGGTTGATTAATGTTACGCAGCATGATGACAACTGATCCTACTTTTAACTGCAAATTGTGAGGTGGTAGTCCTGCCAATTCCAGTGAATTTAAAAACTCCGTCGGATAGTTAACTACGTCATCCTGGTTTATAACGGTATCGACTGATTTGAAGGAAACCAACTGTCCCGGAAGAAAATTCTGAATGGTCGCATTGAGATCATCGACATCTTTATTTTTCGCCGCCAATATTGCTCGTTCACCCAGCCAATTACGGTTATTGAACTGATGCGCTATATCTGGAAAAACACGCTGAATAAGCTCTTCTTTTGAGTGTGTGATGTGACAGAAATCTGTGGGTAATGTGATGAATCCGGTCGAGGTGTCCATTGGGACTTTACCATTTCCAATGTCTAACAACTGCTTCGAAAACACATTTGCAGTTTCATCTTGTTGCAAAAATACTCGCATGTTAGTTGTTAATTGCAGTGTCTTTACGTGCCGCCACAAATTTGATGATTTTAGGCATGCGTTTAGTTCATCAGCAACAGTTGTGGAATAACTGGAAGAGTCTGACGAAAATCACCTGACAACAGAATCATGGCCCCACCAAAAATATCTTGGTTGTCACGAAGATCTTTCAACGTTCTGTCCAGTGCCTCCAGTGACCTCTTATGGGCCATTGTGCATTCGTCCCAAACAATCAATTTGCATACCTGTAGGATCTTGGCCATTGCGCTATTTTTGGCGATGTTGCAAATTGGTGTTTCATTGATTTGCATGTTCAATGGTAACTTCAAGGCAGAATGTGCAGTTCGCCCGCCTTCTAGCAGAGTCGCAGCTATTCCAGATGAAGCCAGCGCTAGAGCTACATCATTTTGCGATCTGATCCTCGCCAAAAGCAATGAAATTAAGAAAGTTTTCCCGGTCCCT
Source organism: Rhagoletis zephyria (assembly GCF_001687245.7). Classification (NCBI taxonomy): domain Eukaryota; kingdom Metazoa; phylum Arthropoda; class Insecta; order Diptera; family Tephritidae; genus Rhagoletis; species Rhagoletis zephyria. The sequence goes on along the minus strand of NW_016159375.1, from coordinate 39,617 downwards.
CCGGGAGCATCAAGGAAGTAAAGTCCACCAGATCCACTGTTCACAGCTTCTATCAAAGTGTCGTACGCAATTCTTTGCTGTTGATTTAATTGTGGCACATTTGTGCGAACTGTTTCGGCCAATGCTTTAGTGTCATACTGTTGATCTCTTTGCAGCTCGTGGTTTAATGCGTCGTGCATATGACGATTGGGTGCTGTCATCCCCAAACACGACAATACTTTATTTGCCATCAATAAACACATATCTTCTATCATGATCAATGTCTCATTGTAAATTTCTGCAGTCATTTGTAGTGTAGAATTCAAAGTTTGACGGCGTTCACGATGCAAAACATCCTCAGACATGTCATCCCTATACTTAACCCACAAATTGTTTGGATTCGAGGGGAAACATGTCGATATGATAATCGCAAACAATGTACGAATTTGATGTGGCGATGAAGATATTACGGAATCCTTGATCGTATCATCCCAGTGCGAATCGTTCTCGAGTAAATGTAATAGTCGACATGCCTCACGGTAAGTCGCACACAGATTTCCATTAACTGTTCTCAGTTGTTGAAACGATGTCGGACCACGAACATTCACTAACAACAACCGCAGATAATAACATTCATCGTTATTTGGATGTACTGTGTAGATGCGACCCAGAGCGTCTGAAACAAATATATTTGGATGTCCTTCAACTGGTGTTCCTTGTTTTCGACGCTGAAACGATTTTGATGATGCATTCCATGTGTAATAGCGTGGCATATCAGCATACAGCAAAGTGCGAGCAAAATCATCAGTTTGGCAAACTGTGAAGAAACTTGTTAATGTTGTCATCGGTGGACATGCCGCTCTGTCTGCCGCGTTCCCTTCATTAAAATATACTCGTTGTCCATTTTCTAAATGCACTGCTAAATGGAATGAAAACTCCGCAAGGTCCATGTATCATGTGTTTGGTAACTACTGCATGCAATTTTGGGTCAACTGTTTCATCTGGAATTTCAGCTGAAATTATGGAATCAATCTCATCGGGCCTTATTTTGTCCACTAACCAGACTAAAATGTGCGCATGTGGCAGACCACGCTTTTGCCATTCTACAGAGTACATCCAACAACGAACTTGGCCATACACGCGATGCTTTATGAAGAAATTCATTAGAGATTTCAATTTTTGTTTGAAAACTCTGGCAGTGATGTCATGTCTATCAACTGGTGTTTGGCTATGTAGCAATTCCCTCTTGATTTCGGACCATTGTGGGTTACAGGTGAATGTAACAAATAAGTCTTGGCGGCCATAATGCCTAACATATGGCATAGCATCTTGAGCATATTCGTGCATGTGGCGCGGGCTTCCTATGTAAGTGGCTGGCAAAATTGTCATTCTTCCCAGATTATTCACATTGCCATCAGCATTTATAGCATCGCGGAGATGAATGTATTCCTCTGATCGAAACTGTCGTTGGTTCAAACGGATGTATGTCAATCGTTCAGTCTCAATTTTGACATACATGTCAACTGCAAACTGATGGAAAAGCCGTCGACACATCAAAATATGATTTACTTCACCTTCACGGATCATGAGTCTGTATGAATAAAAATTCATAGCACTAACTTTTTTGTTGGTTTCAGCACCTGTTACTTGATTAACCATTTTTATATTAAAATGGTATCCATCTTCCCCCTGCCAGAAGATCAAAGCATATTGTAACGCATCATAAGTCCTGTGTGTTTCAGATACACGTTTCAAATAATTATCCCGACGATGAAGCACAATATCGCTAGATTGTAAATTTTCTCCGACAATGACAACAGCCACTTCGTCAATGGTGGGCGAATTAAACCTCCATGTGTGTTCAACGGCAGGTGTTTTGTCAGCTCGAATGACAATATTATGGCTGTCGGATGGCATCCGATCCAATGCTATTTTGAACATGTTTACTAAATTGTTGTTCTGAAGAAGAAACATTTGTAATCCTTGGACAATGGTTCTCTTCACTGTTGGATTATGAGCACATCGCTTATCAACTTCCGCATCTGAATTGCCCATAAAATAAATTTGTAAAAATTGATAATCTGCATCTTGTAGTGGTAACAGCGCCCCCAGTAAGTGATAAATTTTGTCCTTGTATCTGTAATTTTTAAAGATTTGCCAAATAATTATATCTGATACATATTCCAATACAAACTTGAATATACAAAAAACTATTATGGTATAATACCTCGAAGGTGGGCATGAAATTGTCCTGTACAATATGTGTTGCGCCAAATGATGTCATCTGGAAACAGGTGTTATATTTTTGAATGTTGGCCAAGAAGTGTTTAGAATCATTTCCCATCCCAGAAACTAAAGAGCGTAAGGGGTCTGGTGGTGGGACCAATTGTGGCAATTTTACTTTGCCCCCAGCACAACATAATCCAGTAGATTCACCACTGTATTTTAACGCCTTACAATATTTACAAATCATTGTCATTTCCCCAATTGTTACCGATTTGTCGGCATAATAATCTATTGCCGGATCATAGTGGAATGCAGCTCGTTCCAGGATCACAGGAGCACTGCGTCTGCGGGATCTCTCAATTTCATTATGTCGTGCTCGCTGTTGTTGTGTTTGATGTGCATGAACTCGTCGCATTCTAAGCCTATCTACTTCATTGTCACTCATTAAAGAACGCAATTCAGACATAGCAATACGACTATTTTCTCGATCTGTCGCTCTCTGGTCATCAGTGCGGTTAGCACGTGAGGTAGCTCTTCGCACATTTGATTGACTGCGACGACCTAAGTCAGGTCGTGTTCTCCTCGGCATCGTAAACAAAGTAAGAAAGTTCTCGCGCACTTAGCGATAAGGTGTCACTATCACAAAAGATCAAAAAAACAGAGCACGTAACTTGAAATATCACTATCACAAAGGATCACCGAAGTAAAGAATGTTCTCGCGCACGTAGCGGTAACCGTCACTCACAAAGATAGAAGGATGCACTATTTGTCATAAGAGGAATCCACCGACATAAAGGATCGATCTATTTGTTGGTTGTCAAATGTCAAATATTGTGGTCGCGTTCATAAATTTAATTTGCGACAAAATTTAAAATTTTTCAATCTACATAAAATTAATCTGACAGATAGTAAACAACTGAAGTTAAAATCAATGATAATCGACCATTCCTATTTCTAAGGAAAAACAAAGTTGTTGTTTTTATTAGATTCCTAGCATTTTTATCATATTTACTCACCTCCTAAACCTTCCCTGGACTTCCACAAATAATTCAAGACTAAAATTAGCCAAATCGGTCCAGCCGTTCTCGAGTTTTAGCGAGACTAACGAACAGCAATTCATTTTTATATATATAGATAATATATGTAGCTGAAAACACACAAACATACATATGTACACTAAGTAAACAAACTGGAGATTTATAGTAAATTAACTAAAAATAAACTCAACAAACGTTGTGCTTAATAAATTTACTCACTTTTTCGTTGTATACTAGCATTAATAATAAAATTTGCAATAACTCAAAAATGCCATATTTTGTTTCTTTATTTACAATCATGTGTTTGTGATCAGCTGATTTTCTTACTTGCAAGTTTTCGCTGGTACAATTTTTTTCAGCAGAAATTTCCAGCTCTCTATCACATCTTGCTCTCTCAATTTTCCCAACTTTGCAAGTTTTTAGGGTACAAGAATGCAAAACCAGTAAAAGTTTTCTAAAACGTTTGATAGTTTTGGATACGAGTACACTCCTTTCTAGGCAACAGTTATTAACTGAATTAGGCGAACAAATCGAGCGGTTTCAACAGCTTGCGAAGGTTGCTTGGATATAAATTTCCTGACACAGTATTAGCTGAAATTTGTTGGTGGAGAAGTACGAAGAGTGAATTTATAAAATACATGCATGTGTATGAAATTGATGACAACATTTTTGTTGTTTTTATCTTTAATTTTATAATAAAAAAAAGCCCGGTAATCGCGACAACCTCGGTTATCGCAACAGCCACTGATTCTTATCTGTCGCTATTACCGAGGGTATACTACACGGAGAGAAATGCTTGGGATAACGTGTCAATTTCACTATTGTTACTAAGATATTTCATGCGATATCCATTTGTGATAGCCACGGTAACAAATCATATTTCTACTCCATAAAAATTCAGATGATCCCTGAACAATATTGTTTTGTTCTAGCTTTATTGATATGGGAGACCGATTTATGGATGTCGTATCAATATTAAATGTTTTACTATACCAATATCATATTAACGAGCAATTTCAGTTAGTTACCTCCTTCTCGCTTTTTTGCTTATGCTAGACTATAAATCGAAATTTGTTCGTTTTTGTACTATTGCTATCTGCCTCTTGCAACAGCGAACCATATTCAGTGGCAGTGCTTCAAGCAGCAGCAATACCTATTGAACCTACGCGATAGAGATTGTCGATATTACTGACCATCGTTTTTTACCGATAGTATTGATGAACCATATCGATATATGGATATCGAATTTATTTATTTTACATATGTACATAAAAACATACAAACAGTATGTCGGATTATATAATAAGAAAGGGGGTTTGAAGTTGTTCATAAAATAACATTTCAATAAAATTATTCAATCCTTGAATAAAGAAATTCATTTTTTCAATAAAATACATATAAGTAATAGGCATATCTAACTCGAACTTTAAAAATGTAGATGGTTTCTTAAACGCCGGTCTACATAGAACTTTCGCACTGGCTTTGGCGTTGGCGCTCGTTTGACAGGACGCACGTTAAAAGTTTGCTTGCTACAATGAAAGCTTGGCAGCGAAAGCTTTGGCCACTAAATTAACATACTAACGACAAATAAATTAATATTTCATATCAATAATTGAATGAAAAATTATATTTCTTGCCTGTATTTGATTAACAAAGAAAAATATTTCACAAAGTTTTATTAATATGCATCAGCTGACGAAGTACGCATGCGAAAATATGAGAGTTGGCCACCTTTCAGCTTTGTGTTGCGTTGGACGGCTGCATTTTAATTCATTTTTTCATAGTCAGCTGTTGATGCGACGCCAACGGGCGCGTTCATAAGACGTAGCTGTTGCCTAACCGTTTGCTATTTATCTTAGAAACGCACAGTTGAGTAGTTCCGTTCAGCTCAACAGTTGGGAGCTTTCCGCCATTTTTTCCAGCGGAAAATTTTTACGCTACCTGAACTCAACGCGTTGGGCTTAGCCTAAACAGCTGATCGAAAAGACTTACGCCGTTTATATCAAATTTGACGCCGCTTTGTTAGGTGGCAGTTGCAAACAAATTTATTTTATTTTATATTACTGATGTGATAAAGTAACTTAAATATTTTATAATAATACTACGTTTCTAAATATATGGTTTTTAAGATGGTTGCTATATAATTATACACTGTTTAATTCATTATAACATTGAACGATTCTTTCAAAACGGCGGCAGTTCAGCGTTGAATTCTAAATACTATCGGCGCAACTATCTCTATTTATTGCAATTTCATTTGTTTACATTTTTCAGCTGTTCATTTGGCAGCATATTCATCAAGCCGTTTCTAAGACGTAATTGTTGGGTCCAACAGTTGCCAGCAGTTTCGTAGCAGTTGAGCTAAACAGCTACGTCTTATGAACGCGCCCAACGCGAACGCAACGCCAAAGTTGTATGTGGACAGGCTTAAACTTTTGTAGCCCTTTCAAAACTTCAAGAACCAACCAAAAAATTGCCATGCTGGAAAACGTCAAATGAGTTATAATTTCACCAATATTTCCTTGGAATTTATGTGTGGATTTTCAAAAAAATCAAATATTGTCGCACTTTGTTGATCATTAAGTTATACCACAGAATAACTTATACTCATGTAGAAGCTTAAGACTGAATTAGTAGTGCCATACCATAGCCATAACCACAACCATAGCAATTAAATGTTTCGATAAAACGTACGCGCAGACCTGTAAACAAGTATTGGTGCCATAATATAACACCAGAGCCATAACCATAATCGTAGGTATCTATTTAATTTTGGTTTTTCGCCATAACCATAAGCAACTCTGAAGTATTTTACTACGTTATGGCTTACGCGTTATGGTTATGGCACCTCTAATTTGGTCCTTTCTATGCCGAAAGAAATCGATTATATTAAAAAATATTGTTTGTGCAACGCTTAGCAACTAGGCAGCGCATGTCGCTTGATGGGTTCCAGCGCGGGAGCTCGCTAACAAATTTGTTCTATTATGAGATGCGTTTTCTGTAGGTTATTTATTCTGTGGCTCTACCTCTTCGATACTATCGATAGTCTGAAAACGTTGATAGCTTTTTTAAAGGAAGAACAAACCATCGATATATCGATAGTATCATCGATATTTTCCACCTCTACCACGCAAAGTAAAATTCAATCTGTTTTTGTGTTTGCTATTTAAATCACCGAATATTATTCAATTATGGACAAAATACTTGTGAAAAAGTTTAAAGAATGCGGGCTGTTAGAGTACGTGGACATTTTCGAAGGTGAGTATGAATTTGAATGTACGATTTCTGCAAGAGGTTTTCTTTAAGACTTTCAGTGGCGCACATAACCTTGAAAAGTTACATTGCGTATCTGAAAACTAAAAGAGTAGACCATTGTTTAATTGCTAAAAATATTTATAATCGTCTTCATTGCAGATGAGGAAATTTTTACCGAGATTGACTTCAAATTACTTTCAAATGAAAAAATTTAACAATTGTTTCCCTTGGTAAGTCAACGGAACAAATTCCGGGCCAGTTTTCGTGAATTCCTACATGAAATTTTAACGAAGGTAGTAAGGTTTCCATTAAGTTTTTTTTAAACTTATGTATGTGTAATATTTTTGTTTTTAAAAATCCAGGACATTAATCAAGGACGAGCAGAGAATGATGTAAGTGATTTTTATTCTTCATCCAGCGATTCAGAAAACTCGAAGAAAGCTTTGATAACAGGCACTGAAAGGGCTGGTGCGGTTATCAGAAACGAGTCGATTGATTTCAATGAATCCGATGCAGAAGCGGAACCACCAAAGAAAGCTCGAACTGAGAGTGGAAAAAAAGTATAAATATGAATTTGGCAATAACTTTCATCAAGCAAAGTAATACATTTAATCTAAATTTCAGTACCTGCTGGACCTTCTTAAACAAACTTGTGACGGAAAAATTATTATAAGTCGGTATAAAAAGAACAAAATATTGAACGACAAAACTAGGAATTCTTTTTCAAACATCATTGTTCACAACGAATTCGCCGCAAACCCCAATACAGTGTAAGTATCCTCGATTAGAAAGTCATAAATTGAGGAAAATGTACCAGCTGTCTTGTGGTACTGCCACTAAATTTAAATAAAATAGTTCACCCGAATTCATTAAAATATAAGGGACTTTAAAAGCTTAATAAATAAAAAAAAATTTGTGAGAATGTCACTTTATAAAGCTTTAAAAAACGACTTTATTTTATATGAATAAGGCAATGGCCTTATTAGCTTTTCCAATATTTTAAAAAAAGTTATAGTTTTAGCTAAGTCATATACAGTATTTTCACATAGCACTTTTTTAGTTTGCCAAAGCTCCAGAAGTCTAAAAATATCCAAAGTCTTCAATTTCTATTATAATGGCAAAGCTAATGCAATATACACGGTGTAAACGCAGTGTTAAAAGGAAATATAATTTTGTTTAAATATAGTGGCAGCGCTACAAGTCAGCTGGTAAACTTTTCTTACGCATCTCGAATTTTCGCATTATTAAAACATTGAAGTGATATGTGATATTTAGCAATATTTATTGCACATATCAGCACTAAAATAGTATAATATGTGAAAAGGTACTGAACCACAAACATCTAGTGGAGTAGTGAAGTTTTAGTTTTAACACGCGCATGTACATATATTTTCCATTTGCAGCATTTGTACTGCAAGGTTCATACAGCTGTCGCAGTCAATTAGTGAATTATTCCCGAATGAAGACAAGGTTGGTTTTCTATATTTGTTAATAATCTTAATCAAATGTTTGTTTTAATAAAACGTTTTTTAAATACCCCGAAGGAAACTTATTATATTCCTGCTCAAAGAGTAGGACTAGCACGAGATACAATATTAGCTAAAGGAAAGTTGTGGAACCAGTTTACGACGTTCAGTCGTGACCTCCGTGAGTGTTCCCTCCGCAAAATAAGGCCGACAGAGATTGAAGGAGCTACAATTGGAAGAATTCATCCGCGACTACCAGAAACACATTCAGGTTTTAAGAATTTTCACTTATAAAATTATAGTGCAGTGAAAAGTTTTAACCGCACTTCAGATATACGGATTTGGTACGAGTATAAATGTAAAGCTCCAGTACCATGGTACATACAAATGTGCATAAGAAATGCACATAATTTTGTATTTTAAATTAACAAATTATTCAAATGGTTTATGATTTTTACACCGCTTTTAAAGGTTCGGAAAATATTGCTTCACTTACTGAGTTTTTACGAACTCACCTGGAACCCTGGGCAGTTGTTACGGAGAATTGGAGAATAACCTGTTCAACGAGATTAAATCAACTTTGCAATGACACTAAGTACGAACAAATCGCCGACTATATATTAGAATACCCTGTACTCAAACAGCCACTTGGTTATAAATTGGTAATTGTCTTTTTATCAATAAGTTTCGTGTACTCGCATTAGTTATGGGCACAACGTTATGCAGTGTGAATGCAAAAACCACATATTGAAAAGTTTTTACTTTTTTTTTGTTATTTATAACTATATATAATTGTTTTTGTAAAAAATATAGTTCATTCTGAGTATAACGAAAACCACTTACATAAATCTATGTTTCAAATTTAGTGCAAAATTAAAAAAAAAAATCAACGAAATACTTTTGTACGAAAGCGCAACACAGAATGAACTATGTTTTAAAATTAAATCAAATAAAAATAAACTACATAATTAAAATTAAATACAAATAATTTCTCTAAACTTCACAATATGTGGGTGTGGTATAGTTATGATACGCAATATAATAATTCATTTATTAATTTTAGTTTGAATCTGATTTTGACACATTATATCCTGATGCTGCTAAGCGAATGATGACACACTGGACTGCTTTCAAGGAGAAAGTTCAGTTTGAAGTAAGGGACAATGAACACAAAACCATAGGTAAAACTTTCAAGGAGCGAAAATGCAGTAAAATATACATACATATGAATTTATTTAATTTATTTATCGCAGAATCAGATGCAGAAGTACTCAATGCATTTGCTGGTCTACTCCCGTCCGTGCCACTTAAAGTTCCAAAAGGTAAAGCATGGAAAGCAAGCAAACAGGATATGAAAGAGGGATTTTTGCTTCACATTAAAGTGAGTACAACATATGCGTATTAAATTATCAGCAAATTACTGTGTTTTGTATATTATTATGTATATTTCAGAGAATCCAAGACTTTGAGAAGACATTAAAATTTGTTGAAGAAAAATACTTTTCTAAAGGGATTACAGTGCAAGGATTCCCTATGGTCGTTGGGGCAGACTTGAAAACCATAGAAAGCAGCTATTTTGTGCTCGATAGAACACCGTTTTTGTTGGAAAGTCCAACCCGGGCTGTGGAAGTAGCTTTTAAGGCCTTTCATGCCTTGTATAGCCCTTACTCGACTGTAAGCTGCAGATCTTGGCTAATTTTACAAGAATCCCTCTTCGGCATCGTTGGGTATTCAGACAAGTATGCAGCATTGATGAAACAACCGGAAGTTATAAGACTTATGAGAACACTTCGTGTTTAATTTACTACAATTAATTTACTACGTATGAAGTTGATCTCAGATTTTTAAGTTTTTTATTTTTCATCGGTAAAATAATTGTAATGCGAAATGTAATGTACAAAATTGATATCGGTTTTCTAATTTTCATCGGTAACAAAAACTTTTAATGCCAAATTGACTGCAATTATTGACAGTTATCCATCAAATTAATTTGATCGTATGAAGTTGATCTCAGATTTTTAAATTTTTTAATTTTCATCAGTAAAATAATTGTAATGCGAAATGTAATGTACAAAATTGATATCGGTTTCTAATTTTCATCGGTAACAAAAACTTGTAATGCCAAATTGACTGCAATTATTGATAGTTAATCAAGTCAAATTAATTTGTTTGTATGAAATTGATATCAGATTTTTAAGTTTTCTTGTTTTTATTGGTTACAAAATTCGTCAAAATGCCACTTTGTACAGAATGCGAGATTTCATTTTCCTGCATCACGTCTCTTTTTCATCATCTCACATTGCAACACAATTCAAGACAAAACGATACTTTCAGATGTAAAGAGAGCAATTGTTATAGAACTTTTATGAGTATGACAAAGTTTCGTAAACATTTAGTAACCTTTCACGTAATTCCTATAAAATCCACACAGATTAATCGTAATTTGTCGCAACAAAAGTACATTGCCACCGAAAAATTAGAATCTTTATCTACAAAATTGGACTCACAGGATGAAACCAACACTGAACAGCCATATAATGCAAAAGATAATAATAATGACAACGGTAATGAGGGTCTTCACACAGTTTTTTTTAAATATACCGCAAAACTGTATGCTGACCACCGTTTACCTCGCATTTTTGTGCAAGAGACTATTGAATCCACTAAGCAGTTATTCGAAGAGATATTGTGCATATTGAAGAAAGATATTGAAAATGAAATGAAAAGTTCTAATATCAAACATGACTTAAAAAGAAAAATCCTTTCGAAATTTGACAACACAACACTTCCATTTACTAATTTTGCTACGGAACATTTAAGATTCAAAGCTTTTCGGGAATCGGGTTTTTTCATTAAAGCAAAAGAATACATTGTTGGCGATCGAGTAGACGATAAGTTAAATAATGGCATAATACAGAAAAAAATTGTCGAAGTCACAGCTCAATGTATTCCGATGCGAGAAACTTTGGGGAAATTTCTGAGCATACCCGGAGTTTTTAAATCTGTACACAATAATTATTGCAATCTTATGAGTAATGACAAGATAATCACAAACTTTGTTCAAGGAAAATTGTGGCGTAATAAAGTTAAATCTTTTAGTCCACATAAAATAGTTTTGCCTTTATTCCTCTATTTCGATGACTTCGAAATAAACAATCCTCTCGGAAGTCATTCAGGGATTCAGAAATTGGGTGGATTGTATTTTTCTATACCCTGTTTGCCCCCTGAAATGAATTCTTTGATCGAAAATGTTTTTGTTGCTGGTCTATGCCATTCCCAAGACAGAGTTGTTTTCAAAAATCATCGAATATTTCACATTTTCATAGATGAATTAAATTATCTGGAGTCTAAAGGCATTGAAATAGAAACAGAAAAAGGAATCCAACGCGTCTTTTTTGTGCTTGGACTTATACTGGGAGATAATTTGGGACTTAACGCAGTTTTAGGATTTTCGGAGAGTTTCAATGCTAATTTTTATTGCAGATTGTGCTCATTATCAAAAAGTGAGATTCAATTTGAGTCAAGAGAGAAAAAAATGCGGCTTGAATCGTACGAAAGAGATGTAATGCTAAATGATGCTAAGAAAACAGGTATAAAAGAGAGATCTGTGTGGGATGGCGTACAGTCTTTCCAGTCAGTCGAAAATTATGCTGTTTGCTTTCTGCATGATGGGTTTGAAGGTGTTTTGAAGTATGTGATGGCTCAAATACTGCATTATTATTGTTCAGAACTGAAACCCACATCTCAGCGATTAAGCATTGACGTTGTAAATGGCAGATTAAAATCATTTGATTATCTTCATAGCAATATTAGTAATAAACCACCAATTATCAGCGAAAAAGAATTGAGGAGCAAACATTTGTCGATGTCGGGTGCTGAAATGCAAAACTTTGTGTACATATTTGCAATGATAGTTGGGGATTTAGTTCCACATGATAATGTCTGGCAATTATATTTACAACTTCGAAAAATCACAGAGTTATGCTTAGCCAAAAAATTTCAGAAGGAATGTGGTAGTCTAATGCGCGTTATGGTTGAAGAATTTATTCTTATGCTTAAAGAAATATTTCCGAGAGAAAATGTGAAACCTAAACTGCATAATTGGACTCATTACGGCACTATAATGGAAGAAGCTGGCCCAATCATTGACCTTAGCACAAGCAAATTTGAATCCAAACATAAGCTAAAAAAGAAAGAAGCCAGTGCTACCACTTCTCGTGTTAATATAACGTACACACTTTGTTTGAAAGAGACTTTAGGCCTTTGTTATCGGTTTTTGAACAAACGAGGTTTAGAACCGAATAATGATTTCGGTTCGATAATTGAACATTTTGTATGTATTTCGCATTATATTATATATCCTTTATTAAAAGAATCGGTTCCTCCATCATTTGTCGGACGTCCTTGTCTCCAAGTTTGTTGGGCACAAGTAAATGGCCAAATATACCGGAAAAAATCGTGCGTGGTTATCGATGTAACAAAAGTACTTATTCTGTAGAGCCTGTATTTGGATTTGCAGAAGCTATATTGATGAACGCCCAGAATGAGTGCCTTCTCGTTTGTAAAATTGCAAATATGGTCAAATTCAATGATATGTACCATGCATACGAATTAGAAATGACTGAAATGTTTAAGTGTATACTCGTTGAAAATTTAATCGACCCGCACATAGTTATAACTGTGAAAATGGGGGATGGAAAATTGTACGGAACTGTAAGGAGTGCACTGTGATTGTATTTTAAGAATGTACTAGATTAGATAGCAAGTCATTAGACATTAAGAAATATGTAACAGCAAACATTTAAAACATTTAAATAATAATTGTAACACAATTAAAAATACAATGAAATGATAATTTGAAATAAAGTATTTTTTATACAAATGTTTTTTATATCTGTTTTCTCTGAATTAAATGGTGTATTCATATGAGTTACTAAAACGGTATGAATAATTCACGAATAAAGAGTATGGGTACTGCATCTACACTAAATTAACGTTTTATCAATATATTACATGGATACTATATTCACATTAAATGTGTGTTTTACGAATATGGAGTATTGATACCACATCTATAAGAAATTTATGCTCTATTAATGTGTGTATTGCTATATTGACAAATATTACATGGATATTATATTCACACTAAATGTGTGCTTTACGAATATGGAGTATTGATACCACATCAATGAGAAATTTATGCTCTATTAATGTGAGTATTGCTATATTGACAAATATTAGCTATTAATCCCATATGGATATCACATCCATAATTATTGATGGACAGGATTATCAATTTTTTATGGGCGCAGCATCCATATTTATGGATGTGGTATCTATAGATTTCTCTCCGTGTACATATACTTTTTTACCTTTTACTCGCCTTACCATTAATACTTGTTGCTCAAAATACCAAAATTGAGTATTAATTTTGTAAAATTTTATTAATAGGTTGCGAAAGAAAAAAATTTTATTTTTTCCAAAAACTCGAAAATTCATATCTTTAAAAAACAAAAAACACCTCTGTGAAAATTTTAGAATCTTTAAGGAACATGCAGAGGTGCCATGCAAAAACAAATTAGCTCAGAAAAATGTTAGTTTTTGATTAATAAATTTTAAAAATTTAGATATTTAGCAATTTTTTTATTTTTTTCTATTTATTTTTTTGTACATATGCATAATTTTATAGCACCTAGTATCCTTTCTAAAACGAGTCCAAGATGTTTTTTGTAGCTATAATAGCTTTTGAGATATTCAAAAAATTAACTTGAAAAACTGTTGTTTTTATTACAATTGTCGAAAATGTAAAACCAAACTTACGTCAATAAATGCTCAACCTCAACAAAAATATATAGCTCTTCATTTTAGCTACTATTAGTTGAGGGATTCACAGCGGTGTCGTAAGTGTCGTATTGTTGTGTGTCGTAAATTTTAAAAGCTTAAATAACCTGAAACCACAACCAACTACATTTTAACACTGCGAAAATTCATAATATGAATTTGATGGTACTTTGCGAACTCCCAAAATATACTTTTAGGAGTTTAAAGTTAACGCAATACCACAATACGACAGTTACGACACCGTTGTGAATACCCCAAGTGTTATTGAGCTCTTTTCAGTTCTTTTTTTTTACCGTTTTAGCTCCAAACGAAATTTTTCCCTGGCAACACTGATTCCATTGGAATACATACTTCCACAAACATACATAGTGAAACCCGCTTAAGTTCCCCCCCGCTTAAGTGCCTAACCCGCTTAAGTAACCAACATTTTTGGACACCATGAATTTTTTAATTTATTCTGAAGAAAATCCCTCTCGTAAGTACCTCCCCGCTTATGTACCTCAATTTTTCATGCCCCATTTACAATTTTACTTATAATTTTCCCCTTTTAAGTGCTCTTTTAAAATTCCTTAAAATATTTACGTATTTTGAAATTCAGTAGCAGCGCCACACACCTTCGGTAAAAAAATTCTAAAAAATCAACGGTAATTTTTAGCCACTTGAAACTTGCACATTATTGCACTAAAATTGAATGGGCTATAAAACTGTATACTCAAAAAACACTTCTGAGGAAAAAGTTTGAAATTATGATGATTTTTTTTAAGTGCTCTACAAAATCTTAAGCTTAGGTTTATATGGTATTTGTTAGGGAATGAACTGCATTTTAATTGATTGAAAAATCTTAAAAATTAATAAATAAACATAAGTGGCAAACGATATTATTTTGAATTTGGTACAAAATGATATGTCCAACTTAGACCTTGTGAACAATTTACTTCTTGTAAAAATGACATACCATTGCACTAAATATTTTTTTTTAATAAAGTTTTTCTTTACATGTTTATGTGTTTACATAATGCTACGATTTTGGTTTTAAACTATGTATACTTCATTAAATGCTGTTATTCAAGTATTTATGTAAGTTAACAAGAAGATGTAACTACATCAGTAATTATGTCCGCTTAAGTACCCGCATCGAGGTATTTAAGCGGGTGCTTTTAAGTACCCAACCCGCCTAAGTACCTCAAAAAGCTGACATTTTTCGTAAGGTACTTAAGCGGGTTTTACTGTAGTAGAACACGGTGCAGCGAACAAAGGTGGCGCCGTCAGTGGTACCGCTACTTTGGTTTTGCCGATTTTGACAGTTGTGGTAACTTGTAAATAAACCTTTGTTTACAAATCAGCGACAAAGAGAATTTTAATTCTAAGTGAAAAATCAGTTTAAATGGCGCTAATTCTCAATTTCTGAGTGATTTTTGAGTTGAAGACTGCGTAAAAACTAATAAAATACAAGTGCCGTGTGTTAAATTTCGACAGGCGTTAAGATGCGAGATGCGTAGATGGTGCAAGCGTAGCGCTGTGACGAATCGCTGCATTTTGTGTACATAGGGCACGGTAAAGCCGTTCTCGAAATGTATCCTTATTATTATATTCACAGCATTTCATCACAATGACTTCGCTTCTGCTCCAAGCATCCTCCTTTAGCAAGTTAACTAATCAATCCCACTGAGATGCTGCCGCATTTTACTGTATCAGCCTTAATTGCAAAGCAATGGAGTGCACTAAAACGTTTGCTGCAGCAGCTTCGATTGCAAATCAATCGAGTGCACTAAAACGTTCACTATTCTCTAATAGATTATGTGAAAATGCAATATTTTCGCATTAAGCTAAATTAGAACACGTTTTTCGCTGTAAAGTTAACTGTTTTGGCAGTTTCAACTCGTTTTTCTTTTCGCTTTATCCTTTGTTTACTTGTGGTACACAAATGTCAACGGCCAGGACGGCGCAATCTTGTATTCTATCATTCTTGGTAGTAGATACCAGAGACCGGCAAACGAAGATGATTTTGTGACTATATGCCTGCTCACATTAAAAACGGGCAATGAACGAACACCAGCGCATAGCGTACAGTGCTTGCAAATACAGCCACCACAAGTGAACGATACCAGAGAACTTATAGCGTTTTCTTTTCTCAAAAAATGTTCTGCACTTTTATATGGGAACTCTTGCTTTGCTTTGCCCTGAAACCTGAGAAAATGTTGCATTCTTTATATGAGAATGAAACAGAAAATGTACTACTCCATCACAATTTATTTATAGAACTTAATAAAGCTGAATTATTCACTTGGCCTGTAAGTCTTTAACAATTTTAAAGCAAAACACTTATTTCTGATAGGGAAAATAATTGAATTTTTACAAGATTAAACTAAAAATCAACCATGCAACTCTCGCCCTCACGTTTATTTGAGGGCAGAAAAGGCAGCACTTTCACCGGATCAGAGCGCAACCTGCCGAGAAAAGAACATGACGCCTTGTGAAAGGGCTGAGAAAAGAACTTGAAAATGTGACAGCGCTAACACAAGGCAGAATAAGTGCAGCCTTTTTTCGAGAAAAGAAAACGCTATTAGAAATATATAATTAACTAACATGTATATGAACCCTGTAGTGAAAAGCTGAACCAGTATGCACAAATTCCAGTTCATGAACTATTATTTAAGGATAAAAGTCATACCAGTTCGTTATGGACTATACTATTATTAGTTCATTAACTAGTATGTGCTAAAGCGACGGCCTACCATTTCGGCGATTTCGAACAACTTATGCGATCAGCGACATCTGTCTTAGAATAGGCACAACCAAAACTAANTAATTATACCAGTTCTCCGCAGTGAAATGCCAAACCAGCCAGTATAAATACTAGTTCATTAACTAGTATGTGCTAAAGCGACGGCCTACCATTTCGGCGATTTCGAACAACTTATGCGATCAGCGACATCTGTCTTAGAATAGGCACAACCAAAACTAAAATGCGGTTAATTGCTTTCATCGTAAATGTTGGCTGTGGCGTCGAGTGAGGACTACCGATTCTGGTTCTGAGATCTAAGGTTCGAGTGGNCGGCCTACCATTTCGGCGATTTCGAACAACTTATGCGATCAGCGACATCTGTCTTTGAATAGGCACAACCAAAACTAAAATGCGGTTAATTGCTTTCATCGTAAATGTCGGCTGTGGCGTCGAGTGAAGACTACCGATTCTGGTTCTGAGATCTCAGGTTCGAGTGCGCGTGGAGGTTGTTAAAGTAAAGTAAGTGAATTAATTTCAATAATTATTTCAATTTAAATATACAATAAAAGTTGTACATAAATTAAATTTGAGTTGGAAAAACCTAAATACTCAAATACCATAAAAAATTAAAAGAAATAATTTTTCTTTTTAAAACAATTAATAATAAAAATTACACAAGACATAAATGAAAAAAAATAATAATAAAAAAAAATTAAAAAATTCGCTCACTGAGATTCGAACTCGNTTCCACAGGTTTTAGTCCGAAGTTCAAAGGAACAGACTATATGTAGACTGCATGCAACGATAACTGGTAGATATTTTAACAGTTGCGAGAAGACCAAAAGCAAACGAAGGTGCATCTGTTTGAAGCTTACAGTCAATCATACAAGCATACATTTATATACATATACCAACATACATACATACATATGTATAATCAGAGAACTTAGATAGATAGAGAAGGTGCAAATTTTTGGAACGTAAAATTGTTTGGCTGAAAAATAAATCCATGGAATATCACCACACCGCGATTAACATTTCAACAAGATAACAGAGAAAAATGTAAATTTCGGTTATGATAATTAGTCTGTTCCTTTGAACTTCGGACTAAAACCTGTGGAACTGTCAAACTACAATTTTACGCTCTCAAATGAGAGTAAAAGGAGAACAGATGCAGAAGTGCATAGGAACGCAAAAAGCACTATTTCCTGTAAAAACGTCAGACGGTTTGTTTACATGTCATTGGTACTACACTGATTTGGCTGAAATATCACTAAATAATTATTAAAATCTATACATATTCAAATATTTCGTTGTTTACTTCCATTTTTTAACAAATATAAGGTTCTTTGCTTTCACCGCTTTCTGTTTTTGTTTGCACATGTAAATCAGCTGATCGTTTGACACTTTTCATGAACTTACAGGAAAAAAATCTCCGGACTAAATCCTGTAACTTCTGACTAGGAACAGTTGCTCATTTACTCTCTCAAATGTGTTCCCACTTACAGGTTTTGTGTCAATAGGAACGACTTCCTGTAAGTTCTGACTAAATCCTGTAAACCGGACTGCTATTGGAACAGACTAAATGTTATATTTGTTGCAAGTGTCTGGCTATGTGTTGCTAGGTTGCAGGTGAATGCAGAAACATATTCATGCATATTTTTTTTATAAAATTAAATAAATTAATATGGTTAAATTATATTAAATATACTTTTATATTAGTTGAAATTGCTGATTTGCATATCTGCATGACCATTTGTTAAATATAATTTATTCAGTAGTTAATATTGCTAAAAACTTAAAAAGCATCTGTTCATGCTCGCTTCTTGTACGAGTATTATATTATGTAAATAGTAAAAATGCATGTTAGTTAAAAAAATTGGTAAAAAATGCATGTTATTGATAGTTTTGATTTATTACAAAAAAAAAGAAAATTGTTTATATTATTTAGTTATGTATTGTTCGAAGATACATATGTATGTATGTATGTGCATGTGCTAATAAATACATATCTACATTTGTGAAAATTATCAGAGGAATTATGTACACATGCAATTGGCAAACTATTTGGTGATTTGCCGTCGGTATTTCAAAGGGGCTTTTGGTCGAAAAATCGGCTTTTTCTTTTTCATCGGTTCTTATGGTAGCTTCTATGCTTCGTATTTTAAATGCAATACACCGCAGTTTTCTAGCTGCCTTAGTTTTTTTCACAAAGTCACTTTAAACATGGACACATTGACAAAAAAATGTACAAATGCAATGCACTTGTGAACTTCAAAGTGGTTTTCTTGAAAAGTTATTTTTGAGTTTAATGAACATTTATTTTGTGCAAATGTGTTGCATGATCATTTTCCACTGCACTCGTATTATATGTAATTAATGGGGCATATTCATAGTCAAAATAAAGTCAACTCTAAAGTTAGTTACAGATTTTTGACTTAATTTTCAATAGAAAATCTGTAAAAAGCTGCAACTAAGTTTAGAGTCGACTTTATTTCTCACGCATGCGCATACGGATGTATGTGTGTACTTACATATGCACTACATATGTAAAAATGCACATACTCCAAAATCATTTATGCATTGATAACGTTCCCCTCTATGTACATATGTGTACATACATACATAAACAACATCGAAAATCATTTATTGATAACGTTCTTACACATGCACATACTATTACATACATATAATAACTTTTACAAATACTTGCAAATTACCGCAGGATTAAAACGCAGGTGTACAATCCAAAATAGCTTCTTTGCTATATTTAATCCAATTATATTATTTAGTATATAATAAACGATTGGCTGAATACTTAGCGATAGAGATTAAGGTTTGCGATGCGTGTTTCTCGGAAATCAGGAACAAAAAGGGGAGATCTAAAGCGGAAGCTATTCATACATCAAAATATTTATGCCAAAACAAATGTCAAACAAGTACAATATGTTGCCACTTAGTATTAAGAAAGCATATCCGCAACACTCCCTCTTGCTTTCTTTAATTACTAATTAATTACAATTCGCAATACCTAAATCATTTACAAACCTAAAAAACTTGTCTTTTGTGAGTGCTTTTGTCAAAACATCCGCTGTCTGATTTTTGGATTCCACAAACTTCACATCAATAACGCCTTGGTTTAGCATATCGCAGGTGTAAAAGTATTGCACGTCTATATGTTTTGTTCGCTTCGAGGCCTCAGGCTTCTTGACGAGAGAAATAGCTTGTTGATTGTCGCACCACAATGGAGTAGGGCCAACTTGATGTACGCCCATGTCCAGTGAAAGTTTTCGTAACCATTTGACAGTTTTAGTTGCCGAACACATGGCTATGAATTCTGCTTCAGTCGTTGAAGTCGCAGTCACGGACTGTTTGCGTGAGCTCCAACACACGGCACCACCATTCAATATACCAGCCCAGCCAGTTGTACTTCGGCGAGTATCTATATCACCAGCCCAATCAGAATCGCAGTACATTGTAAGCTGCGTAGAAAAAGAATTAAGTGGAAATGATAAACCATGATTAGTTGAACCCTTAAGATATTTGAAAATTCGTTTAACTGCTTGCCAATGAACAGTCGTAGGCTTTTCGACGTATCGGCTTAAAACACCAACAACGTACGCAATGTCGGGACGTGTGCATACCATCAAATACATTACAGATCCGATTGCTTCTCTATAGGGAAATTCCACTTTCTTATTGGAGTCAACTGCAGAGGACGATAACTTCATTCCAGGCTCTGCAGGCGTTGGTGAAGGTGAACAATTGATATGGTTAAATCGCTCTAAAATTTTCTTCGTATACACACTTTGAAATATATTTAAAACATTTTTCTTCTCATCCTTTTTTAATTGTAATCCAACAAAATATTCCGCTTCATTATATGTGATTTCAAACTCATTTTTCAAAGAATGCAATAAATTATTTATAACTTCGCAATCCTTTCCACATATTAAACCATCGTCAGCGTATAGAGCTAAAAATACTACAGTGTCAGATGAATTGTAGGTAAAAACACAAGCATCAGCTGTTGTCTGCATGAAACCGAATTGCAACAAGAAATTTACTATTCTCTTGTTCCACTGACGAGACGCCTGTTTTAATCCATACAGACCTTTCTGCAGATGGCAAACATAATCATCCTTTTCGAAACCGTATGGTTGTTCCATATAAATGGTTTCTTCTAGATATCCATGCAAGAAGGCAGTTTTAACATCGAATTGGATCATATTCATATTTTCGGCAGCTGCTATCGACAAAATAAAGCGAATCGAGTCGTACCTTGCGACCGGTGAATAAATCTCGTCATAATCTATACCTCTCTTCTGAGAGCAACCACGAACCACTAACCGCGCTTTATATTTGTCAATTTTCCCATTGCATTTGTATTTTATTTTAAATACCCACTGATTTGTTATAACATGCATGTTAGGTTCACGTGGTATTAATTTCCAAGTTTTGTTTTTATTTAGTGAATCGATTTCGTCTCTAATGGCGTTCAACCAGTTTGGGCGATCATTTGATGCTAATGCTTCTTCTAAGCTTTTTGGGTCGACTTCAGCCACGCAAAGATCACCACGTATTATTTCTTCGCTATTATATTGTTGTAATTTACTTGTTTGTCTTGTGTTGTATGGACTGCGGGTCATTGGCGCGCTCGTGCTTTTTACCTGAACATTATTTTCTTCTTCGTTGTGATTTTCTTCTTGATTTTGATTCTCACCTTTTTTGTTTGTCACAACTTCAATTACTTCATTTACTTGCTGCTTATGTTTCTCATCGAAGATCACGTCTCTCCGAATCAACAAACGTTTACACGATGGTTCGTACACACGGTAGGCCTTACTATCGTCATTGTAACCTACCATAATGCATTTAATGGAGTTTTTCTCCCATTTGGAACGTTGGTCTTTGGGTACATGAACATATGTTTCACTTCCAAAAATTTTAAGATGCGCGAGAGTTGGTTTTCTGTTGAACCACTTTTCGTACAGTGTGTGAGCTCCAATAACTTCTGATGATGTTCTGTTCTTTAGATAAACTGCCGTGTTCATAGCTTCTGCCCAAAGGTGAAGCGGTAGTTGACGGTCATGTAGCATAGCTTTAGCACTTTCAATCACGGTTCGGTTCTGTCTCTCAATAAAACCATTTTGCTCCGGTGCTCGCGGTGTAGTAACTTCATGTTTTATTTTGTGGTTCGACAAATATTTTCTAACATCGTCGTTGCAAAATTCTAGCCCACCATCCGAACGCAATCGCTTTACAACATGGCCATCTGATTGTACCTCCGCGAAAAACTTCTTTAAGTTTTGTAAAACTTCTGTTTTATGTTTGAGAAAATATACAAATGAATATCTAGAGAAATCGTATTTTAGAAGCATGAAATAATTTGCACCACCAAGTGACGGAGTACTCATCTTTCCGCATAAATCTACGTGGAACGTTTCACCAGCCACACTTGCGCGCTTTGCTCCTGATTTTGGGAACGTCTAGCGATGCTGTTTTCCATAGACACAGCCCTCACAAAAAGGAATTTCGATCGGAAAACTGTCTACTTTAATGTCATTTACCATCTTATTTTTAATCATTTGTTTTAGAGTTTTAAAGTTAACATGGCCTAAACCTCGATGCCAAAGTTCAAGAGTTTCTGTCGATGCCACATTAAGCGAATGTTCTGCGGGTCGAATGTTCATTTTATACAGCCTATTGTCCCGAACACCTTCAGCGATTATTTTAGAATCTTTCATGAATAGAACGCGCTTCGTCCCTTCCTCAAACACTGCTCGCATGCCTTTTTCTGTGGCTCTTGAGACAGACAAAAAATTTCTGTCAAGATCTGGAGCTAGCAAGACGTCTTTAATTGTGATCGTCGTTCCTTGTTTATTGTTTATTTGCACATCTATATCGCCTATTCCCATGACATTTAATTTTCTTCCATCTCCTACTTTAACGTGACATTCGAAGAAAATTCGCAAAATTTGTAAACAGCTCCGTCTGGAATGACATATGGTCTGTTGCTCCCGAATCTGCATAGAATAAGTTCCTATACTTGCTTTGAGATGGTTGTGCGCATAACATAAATACATGTGACTTATCATCCCCGCTCTCTTTGCGAATCATCAAATTGTGTCGATCTTGTTTTGGTTTGGAACCCTGTTCTCTTTGACGCTTGTAGAACTCCTTGGCCCAATGTCCACGCTTACCACAATAGTTGCAATTGCTCATTTTCTTCTCGTTGTGTTTTGAGTTCCTTTTGTTTTGTTTGGCAGCTCCAAAGAAAGCAGTAGCTCTTTGAGTATCACTATTAACATTAGCAGAGCGTAAATTGAGCAATGACTCTTCGTTGACTAAATGATCAGTTAATCTCTCGATCGTTTGGTTACTCCGCGGGACAGCATACCATGCCGTTCTTACGTGATCATATTTTGAGGGCAAACTACTCAAAATTTTAGCAATTATCATTGGCACCTTTTGCTCCATATCCATATCTTTTAACCTTTGTGACAGCGAGGTGACTCTAGCAATAAAATTTACTACAGATTCTTCCTGTTCCATTTTGCAGTTGATGACCTTTTCTAGGAGTATTTGCGCTGACTGTTCGCTCTTCTCTGAATGGACTATTTGGAGTCTTGCCCACATTTCTGCTGCGGTCTTGCAGTCTGTAAAGTATTTTAGTTGCTCTAATTCAAGCCCTCTCATAATAAAGGCTTGTGCTTCTGCGTCTTTAGCATCCCAAGCTTGAAAATTTGTAGCTGGTCTTACAATCGTTCCTAAAATATATGGCTTCAGCTTATTTTCTGTCATATAAATTTCCATCTGTCGTCGCCACAGTTGGAAATCTTGCCCATTAAATCTATGAAGTTGGTATACTCTTGACTCTGCCATTGTTTGTTGCTGAGTATTTACTAACTCCTCTTGAAACCCGGTCAATGTATCACTGGAGATTGCAGAATCCCACTCGACAGTTCGATCTCCAGACGAGATGCTCATTTAGCTCCCAGGATATGTAAAACTTCAAGTACTTGGGCTATGAGCTGGGCCCATAACCTTTTACAAATACTTGCAAATTACCGCAGGATTAAAACGCAGGTGTACAATCCAAAATAGCTTCTTTGCTATATTTAATTCAATTATATTATTTAGTATATAATAAACGATTGGCTGAATACTTAGCGATAGAGATTAAGGTTTGCGATGCGTGTTTCTCGGAAATCAGGAACAAAAAGGGGAGATCTAAAGCGGAAGCTATTCATACATCAAAATATTTATGCCAAAACAAATGTCAAACAAGTACAATATGTTGCCACTTAGTATTAAGAAAGTATATCCGCAACAATAACTTTCCTCTTATTTGGGGTTGACAAACTTTAACTTCCGAGTCGTCTTCATTTCGTCTACGAATATGCCCCAATAGTTTTGCAGTCAAATGAAAATGCATTTCCCACGCATATGTATGTAAATACATACTCCATTAATTGATAACATAAATACATACATACATGCATATATACATAAGTATGTACATACATACGTACATATGTGCATATTTCAGCCAAATACTACGCACATGCATACATATGGGCATTTCCTGGGTTACGGACGCGACATTCGCACGAGTTTAACTTAGCTTAAAATATGAAGAAACTGAAATATCGTATGTATATTATAACTGTTACAAACCACTGGGAGGGTGCTATATTCAACTAAAATTTTTCGATGTATAAACAGTTAAGTACAAAGATACAAGCAAATAAAACCGGGTACGGACGCGACAAAAAATGGAAGTTTTTTCTAACACATGAAATGTACTTTGCTTTTGTTATTTTTTTGGCCTTTATAACAATTATATTCAACAATTTATATTGAGCTCGAGGCCGTTTTAAATGAAAAGTTTTATTGTGGAAAAGCAACAATAATTTGAAAAAATGGTAGAAGTGATAGCTATTTCGGAAATCACCACATTTCCTCATCAGACTTCTTTCAGTAGGATTCGAACCGACGATCCCACTGACTCAGCCAGTTGCCTATGCACCGTGCTAAGTACGCCTTGTAAATTATCGTTTGCTTTTTTCC
>NW_016159375.1:14841-14990 GCF_001687245.7 Rhagoletis zephyria | reverse complement strand
AAGCCACAATAACATTGACAAATACATAGTTTAGGAAGAGCCTGCCTGAAACTATACAAAAAAGCAAATAAGCAAATGGATGTATAGAATTGACAACAACAACCACGCTGTCGGATTTAAATAGCGGCAAATCAGGTGCACTTGATAGT
>NW_016159375.1:7396-14801 GCF_001687245.7 Rhagoletis zephyria | reverse complement strand
AAAAACAAATAACTTAAGGACGAGCACACCTAAAAGTTAAGCATTCTAAAAATAGAATTATTAGCACAAACCAACAAAACCAACAACCACGTGATCAAGTGAATTGCAGCGGAATAGCTGCGCTTGAGTGCGGTGGTATAACNCAAGCCACAATAACATTGACAAATCCAACGCAAAACATATTTAATTTACCTATTCCTCACATTTTATTCAGTAAATGAATTCCATCTTAATGTAGAATATTAGTGTATAGTGTATACATACTAGAGGTATACGCCGCCGAGCCACGCCGCCGCCGCCCGCCATTTTTTGTCGNCACAATAAAAATTTTCATTTAAGACGGCCTCGAGCTCAATATAAATTGTTGAATATACATGAAATGAACCAAATTTAGCGATGTTCGGAGAAAATATTATTTTCTTTGAATGGGGAAACGAAGGTGAAAGAATGCCTTTGGTTCGTAGAGTTATGGATTACGAGAAATATTTCTCACTTTTTTAATGAGGTATAGCATGAGCACGGACGCGACATTACGGACGCGACAGATTTGTCCANTTTCTCACGCGCCGCCGCCGAGTTACGAAAATATCGGTGCGGCGGCGGCGTTCGGCGCCTAAGGAATTTTGTAAAAAGGTTTCGTGTTGTATGTACATTGAAATACATTGTTTGAAGGAACTAAATACTACTCANATGATAGGTTTTTTTTTATTTAACAATTTTATATATATTTAATATAACAAAATTTTAAGTATAACGTTAAGTGAATTTTAATTAAAATATAGANCATAAAAACACTATTTTACGAAATGAAAATTACATTTTTAAAAGGAGTTTGTTTGCCTAATTTGTGCCACTAAACATTTCAAAAAAAAGCGTAACTCACAAAAAACATATGTAGGTAACACGTTTTTCGATCGAAGGCTTTTATTGCAGTTAAATTAGGGTCGAATACTGGTAATCTGACGAATTTTTCCGCAGTAGAAAATTTTTTGCAATACTACAACAATACTACTTTTTTATATACTACAACAACACGAAAGTTATANGTGTTTAATTTTAATTTTTTTCTTCAACGAATAAGCTGTTCGAGCAACTTTACTAAAATGTGTGTCGATGTGGGAAAACGTGTGTGTGTGTGAAAATGCATACTTTTAATACCTACAATATTTGGAACATTTTGCCATAGCTTAGACTAGGGATGCACNTTTAACGCCAATATCTCAGAAAGCAGTTTTAACAGAAGCGCCCTTATTGCTTCTTACTCCTCAATTATTGGAGATAAAACAAAGACTAGTTGAATTTCCTGTGTTTTTTTTTAAATATTTTAAACAGAATTTTAATAAAAAGCAAACACTTTTTTGCAAATTTTTACATTCGTAAGTTACTTTATTCTGGGGTCCCACAGACGTNCCAATTTTTCCAAAACAAAAGCGCCAAGTTTTTATTATCACGTTTAATAATTTTTTTGATTCAGTAAAAAGTGTATATACATATCCATTTCCCGACGTTTTTATTTATAAATTAATTTCAACACATTGACAAATACATAGTTTAGANTTTTTTTAAATATTTTAAACAGAATTTTAATAAAAAGCAAACACTTTTTTGCAAATTTTTACATTCGTAAGTTACTTTATTCTGGGGTCCCACAGACGTTAACACGAACTAGGTGGCTGTGTGAAAATTACGTTAGTATTCTTAAGTGGTGGCCAAACCCCAGGAAGGTTTTGCTCCCGCGCATCGCAATATTTTCTATTTTTTAAGTCCCCATTTTTGGTAAAAATTACTATTATTTTGCATTGCATTCTGTTCTCCTTAGAAAAATTTGGCGCTTAATATATTAGTGTAAATTTTAACCATTTATAAGCCATTTTTTAAGCAGTGGGTCAAAAAGGCCCGTTCTGGTGGGAGTTGATGGGTTAAACTTTTGGAGAAAAGTAGGCCAACCTTATTTTCAATATATAACCCGCAAAAAATCGTAAGAGCTCCGTAATTTAACATAACGGTTGGTAAGCTTATTGCAAAAATTTATTAATAGCGACATAAATTACCCCAATAACTTAACCTTTAATTTTTTTCATTTTTTAAATTGAAATAGTACATACGGATTTGTAGAGTACATAGAGATGTATGTACACACATAAATTAGGGTTCCCATCGAAAATCGTTTTCTTGTACGTTAGTAATACATATTTTCAAATTGTAGAAATTAACGATGGTCAAAATTTAAAAAATTGTTTGAAATCCAAGCAAAAATAGTTATTCAAAAACTCATGAATCTAGAAAATCGTATTTTCTGACCTAAATCGACAGGTCGCGACCTCCAAATGGCCCTTAAAAAACCTATAAAAATATGCAATAATATTTCTCATAAAAACGAATAAAATTAGGGGGTAGGGTCTAGAAATTTTCCAAAAAAGCATTTTCGATGGGAAACTAATGTATATACTATATAGACTTTCTTCTGTTCGCCCATCCATCAGCAGAAGTCACTTAACATTTGAATTCAAGTAGGAAGTAACGTAGTTTAAATTTAAAACTTATTCAATGAATGAATTAACTAGAATTATAATCTGATGACATGATAAGATTGGAAGCCTCATGGCTCTTTGGTATCTACCTTATGGGCAGTAGCGCCGGCGTTTCCAGACGCGCCGGCATCGCCGTAGCCGCCGCCGCCGATTCTTTTTGAGGTTGACCACGCCGCCGCCGCAAAGACTGTCGGCGTAAACCTCTAATACATACATACATATGTACCTATGCATTCGGTGTGCTTAAATTAAAAAAAACATCACTAAATACCGAACCAAGCATTGAATTCCAATTATTTTGGCTTTTTGGTTTCCCAAAAGCACTAAATTTAGCGCAAAATGCACGACCTTGGCAACAGTGAGCTGAGCACATCAATGCTCAAACAGTGATGCCAGACCGCTATGTATATTTTTCTTTTAAAGCAAAAGTTCTAATTGGCGAGGGGATTGATTTTTGGTTCTTACATAGAACACTGATAAGATTCACAGACTTATCTTAGGACTTAATTAAAATAATCAACATTATTTGTAGACGAATATATTTGTGTTCGTATGAAATAGTAGCTTATGTCGGGAGGCTGGCTTTAGTAAAATGTACCATTTCCTATATTCTTTAAACCACAAGGAATTTTTTTATGAGACTTTATACGAATATTGACTTGCTAGCATCGCAACTGCCTCTTTTACGTTTATTTTCCAAGAGTTCTTCATCGACTCGGCGCCAGTGAGTCTTTCGCAATCGTATGCTGCGAATGGTTCATTATACTAAAGCCAGTCTTCCGACATAAACTACTATTCTATACGAACATCGGTAAAAAATTAGGTACGCTCAAATCAGGCATCGCTGCAGCAAGTACTTTTTCACGCCAGTGAAACAGTGTTGGTATTTTAAGTACAATTGTATTTTTTTCAGTACAATTAATTTTAAAAAGTACTAAAGTACAATTTGCCGATTTAAGTACAATTTCAACATCAAAAATACTTTTTGTACCAAACGCTCAAATCTCTTCTAGCACTTTGATTCTTAATCCGTTTACATTTAAGTAAATGGATATACCTATATTTCATATTTGCTACAAAACGAAATTATGAATTGTAATTTTGAATGTAAACGTGGTTGTAAACAGTAATATTAGTGATGTGCGTTATGGTGATTGCGATTTCTTATCACCGGCGGGTAAAATATCCCTCATCGCTATTTATTTTGAAAAAAATCTCTGGAAATGCAATTTACCTAAGGGCGATCCTGCAGAAATAGAAGAAATTGAGCAATTCGGCGGTTGAAAGTAAAAAAATGTATGTAAATTCCATGCGTTGAAACTATAAATTTCCCTTGAGGATTTCCATTTTATCGATAGTGATCTCATTTTATGTTCATTAATATGAACTGACCTATATAGTGTATTAATGTTTTATCATCATTGTCTTCATCTTTGACAAAATTACACGGTCACCCGGTATTTATTTTATTTTTTTAAATAATTTTAATTATTTTTTTTTATAAAATTGTAGCTCATTATCAAACAAAAACCTTGCAAATAAATCGAAACTTGAAAGAATGAAAAAAATCAACAAAGTTTCATCAAATTTTCGCAGTTTTTGTTCAGAATTTGTAGATATATTTTGGGTTAACATTTTAGTAGCCCATTCATTCTAGTATAATAAGGTTCAAGTTTGAAGTGTCTAGAAAATACCATTGATTTTTTGAATTTTTCTGTTTGCGGTGTTGCGCACTTTCTTCCATATAACGAACGTTCACACTTTATGTTATATGGATGAATGCGCGTGTAGCGTTGTTGTTTTTTATTCCAATATTTTAAATTAAGCTTTATTTTATAGTTTTTGTTAGACAATGATAAATGATGTACACAAATTTCAGTATGGAAGAAAAAGTGCAACACCTTCAACGAAAAAGCTCTCAAAAATCTACGCGATTTGAATGTACTATCTCGATCATTTAAAAATCTCGGACTCGCCCAACACT
The DNA here is from genome assembly GCF_001687245.7 of Rhagoletis zephyria. Lineage (NCBI taxonomy): Eukaryota > Metazoa > Arthropoda > Insecta > Diptera > Tephritidae > Rhagoletis > Rhagoletis zephyria. The sequence continues at coordinate 10,286 of NW_016159375.1, read as the reverse complement.
AAACATGATTATTTAAATCTACAGTATTTATTAAATGATATTTAATATTTGCTTTAGAGATGAAATTTCGACAATTTTGTTTAAACAAAAATGTTAAGCGCATATGCGGAATGTGGAAGCGAGATTCTTCTGCTTGCGTTTTTATGTTTATATTATTTATCAGAGTAAGCACATACGATTAAATGTAAAAAAAAATATATTTTTAATTGCGGATCCGAAAGAAATATTTATTAGTTTCTGTTTAAGCGACTTATGCATTTCCCGCATAAACAAAGAACAGCGAACACACACACGCACTTTTATATTGCACTCCCGCCCAAAACCAAGTGCAGCGAATAAACACACGCACTTGTGCTTAAAAATAATTCGTTCGTTCTTCATTGGGTATGCATTTTGTAATGCACTTCTCAACTGCCGCAGAACAAAACCTACTAAAGTAGTTAATTGCTGGCACTCCAAATCATGCTCAACAATCCCGCTTGATGCATCACCACTCCTCAACACTCCGCTTGACGCACACCCCCAAAAACTCTTACAGAGTTTAAGCGGCAAAGCCACAGCGCTACAAGCCGTAGGGACTCTGCATGACTTACAACCATGCAGAGGTGGTAACTGATGGTTATCATTGGCTCCGACGCCTACCCAAAACATTTTTGCTTTAATAAATTTTTATGCAAATACATTCATCCTGGTCCTGCCCTCACACTGAGTTATTCAGTTTCACTGAGTTACGCAAAAATAGTGCCGAAAATCAATCGATTGTGCTGAAGGTGCCGGCTGCTTCCGAAAGGGCCGAAAATGGCACAATGTACACTCATTTTCCATCACTGTTACACATAAAATCTCACTATTCTGTTGACTTCGTTTTCCTCTTCCGATAACTTTTTGCTTCCGCGCTTGCCCAGCTTGCAAAGCCGTGCACGCGCAGTCGCCTGCGACACATATGTGCTGATTTGGGCTTCCCTAGCTTAGACAGTTGCGGACGAAAATTTTCAATTTGTTCTCCAGAGATGTAAACAATATTGACTTCAACAATGTTGCTCTGGGCAGATTCAAAAAAGGATAAAGCATCTCTAAGGACAATATTTTTTACTTTGCAGCAAACTAAAAAAATACCTACAATATTTGGAACATTTTGCCATAGCTTAGACAGTTGCGGACTAAAATTTTCAATTTGTTCCCCAGAGATGTAAACAATATTGACTCCAACAATGTTGCTCTGAGCATATTCAAAAAAGGATAAAGCATCTTTAAGGACAATATTTTTTGACGTTGCAGCAAAGAGATTTAATTTATCAGGAATCATTGGTAAAATATTTGCACAGCCTTCTAAGAAAATTTTAATTTGCATGGTACTTGCATACATACATATTATGGGGCAACTTATTGGTTAGCTGAACATATGAGGGACTTGAATTAAAAAAAAGTTTTTCTTACATCATCTTTGGAAAAATTAGTTTTAAAAAGTTCGTATGCTTCTCCTAATGACGTAAGCATAAATCGCTTTGCAACTACTTTCCCCTTTATTATCACTGTATCCCTTCTCCCCGGAGATTGCACGGTCGCTCCGTCATGCAACAAAAAATTGTCTATCAATTTTTCGCGGCTGTCGCTTTTTGTTGAGCTCTTCCAGTTCCCATGCGTCTTTTCTGTTGTGTTGACAAATTTAATGCACAAAGATTTTAGCACATCTGTTTTTTCCCCAAGATCTTTCGGTAACACAGCTTCGACTTTTCTTATTGCTTTTCCCAGGGTTTGCTTACAGCTGTACGCTTCCCTATCCGAATTCTGAACGCGCATAGCTTTTTTTCATCCGCAACACTTTCTGCCTAAAGCGGTTGTTTTCTCTCGTTCTTTCCAGAAGGGCGTGGCCTTTTTGCAATTGCAGCTTTTGTTGCTCGCTAAACTCCCGCTTTCTTTCAGCGTCTTGCTTCTTATGTCGCTGCCATATTTCGTTATTATCTTTCACCTTCTTCCTCCACTTCTTTGCCTATTCTGCATTTCTTTCCGATATGGGGTTTTCCATCTGTAAAACACTAATTTAAGGTCATACTGATATCGTTTTTTAATTGAATTTTTCTCACTGTTACGGACGCGACACATCTACAACACGAATAAAATTTTAAATTCGGTTTGTCGGGGCCGAATGGTTTTATTTTTTTAAACAAGGTAATAATCTTGCTTTGTAACTGAAACCTACTTGGATTTCAAATGCTGTGCCTACTAGTTATAACACTAAATAAGGTTTTTTGGTAACGGACGCGACAATAGGATATAGTTATAATGAAATATAAAATAAAATTATAGTTTAAAAACTAAAACCTCGCTATTATAATTTCCATTCGTAATGTCATCAGGTATGAAACTTGAGAATAGAAATCGCTGCATCTTTTAGGCGTAGGCATAGTCTCATCCCGAGCTAATACAAGGGAGGTAAAAACAACGAAATTCGAGGTCGCTTCGCTCATTTTACATCCAGAGTGTATAGGTTGTTGTTAGTGGAAAAATTCGAAATCACAACAACTACATTGTATCACTTTTAGTTCGCTAAATACACAAATGAAAATATTAATATTACTAGCCAAAAGGATTGGAAAACAAAATATTTTTTTTAAAGGTATATATTTTAGCCCAGATTTGTGCAAAATAGAAAATGCTTTTATATTTATAACATATACACATTTACGCTATATTGTTTAGGTTAAAAAAATAAATTGCACCAGTTTCAATTTTACGCTCTTGGTTTGCCTTTTTTGGGAAATACCCATATGTACAACTCAGGATACATACATACATACTAGACTGGGTCGAAAAAAAAAGTTGCTAATGTCCGCCCCTAAATTTAAAGATTATGTTGAGAGGGTTCTGGAAAAATTTTTTTTTTTTTTTT
>NW_016159375.1:5250-6294 GCF_001687245.7 Rhagoletis zephyria | reverse complement strand
AAAAAAAAAAAAAAAAATTTTTCCAGAACCCTCTCAACATAATCTTTAAATTTAGGGGCGGACATTAGCAACTTTTTTTTTTTGTATGGGGACCGACCCAGTCTAATACATACATATGTTCGTGTGTACATAATCACGCACATATTCAAATACAACAATAACTACTTCATTCATAAACGCATGCGCGTATTTATCAAGGCCAAATAAATTCATTCATAACAACCGCAGCACATCTCCCCGCAAATTCATCACCCTCAAGCGCAACTTATTCAGTCCGACACAAAAATTCTAAAATCTAAAATTTAAGAAATCTCGGCCAGCCAAGTGAAAGGTGGCAACTATTTCTGTATATCCAGTAAAATAAGTTATCTCGAATTTTGGTAATTTTTGCTAATTTTTGGCAAAACAATCTATTTCTCTGTTCCATAACAATATTTGTCATTAACTAGTATTTTAAGGAGTAATTTTGATTAACATTAAATAAAGTGAGTGTTTTCTGCAGGAAAATACATTATTTTATTTTTTAGTAAAATGAAAACTCCAAAATTCACAAACATATGTGGTTTTATCGGAAGTTCACAAATCTAACGTGGCAACTTTGCTCGTTTGCACATTTTTCGGTCCGAAATTGCAAAATTTTTGTCCATGACGCGTCACGATTTTTGTGCAGGTGGGTCAATGTGCCTTGGACACCATTTGTATAAATGCAAAAAAATATAATAAGTATTTTTGAATATTAAAAATTTCTATACTTCAAAGCGTTTATAAATTTATGTTTAGATATATCCACGGATGATTTTTAATATTTTTTACCCGTAAGCAAATATTCAGTACCATAAAAAGATTCAACCAAATCAAAGTACAACAATGCGATGTCCAAGTTAGTGCACGTCCAGTGATGGGCATACCTAAATACTTTTGTACTTAAAGTACCACTTTGGGTACTAAATACACAAATACTTAGTATTTTGAGATGACTAAATACCCAAGTACTATTTACTTAGGTATTTAGGAGCTGCTAAATACCCAAGTACTATTTACTTA
>NW_016159375.1:0-1755 GCF_001687245.7 Rhagoletis zephyria | reverse complement strand
TAGCAGCTCCTAAATACCTAAGTAAATAGTACTTGGGTATTTAGCAGCTCCTAAATACCTAAGTAAATAGTACTTTGGTATTTACAACAACACAAAATACCTAAATACTTTTGTACTTAGTACTTAATACTTAGTAAATACAATTTTGCCCATCACTGTGCAAGTCCACTGTACATGTCTATATGTATGTCTGCATGTAAGCGTTGTAAATATGTCAACTGAAGTTTGCTTTTAACCCATTTGAGCTTAGCAAGTTTTTTTCGTTCCAGTGGTTAATAAAATACAATTTTTATAGTTAGTTTTCATGAAAGTTACATGTATCGTCCAGAAGATGTTTTCATGCAGAATTTTAAATGAATTATTATTATTCTACATATAAAATGTACGAGTATGGCTTTATTAAATGTAAACTTATGCGAAACCCTAAATATTTAGTGAACCTAGGGTTAATTTTGGTGGCGTCGTGTCAATTCGCAGAAAGCAGATCAATCGTACATATTGTCATATCCATATTCCATTTTAAGTTTTACTATTAGCTTTGTTTAAACTAATATAAATGGGTATGTAGGTACAAATTCATGTATAATTTCACATAATCGCTCAAATTTGCTAAAAGTTACTGAAAGCTTTATTGTAAATGTTTTCACTGAAATATTAGTTATTGGAATTAAAATTTTATGCGAATCCAATTTTTATTCCCATTTTTAGAAAGCGCAAGTACTTATTTCATAAGTAGTTAATTTTAAACACAAATATGTATGTACTCTGGCAATCAAAAGTGAGTGCATCCTATTTTTTGTTTAATATTTTCAATGTTTTTAAGTACAATTTTCTTGTTATTTTCGACGGATTTTTCGGTTTTATGCATATAACAAGTGCAATTTGCAAAATATAGCGCTATTTATTTTAATTTGTTTGCAAACGGTCATGTGCATTTTATTTTACAAGAAATGCGCTTTTATTTGGTAAAAAGTGCAAAAAGCCGTCAGCAATAAAAAATCATTAAAAATCAACCCGAATTTTTAGCCGCATAAAACTTGATCTTTTTCCACTAGAATTAAAAAACCGATCTATCTGCGTACTCAAAATTTTCTAAAAACTCAGATTAAACAGGTCAAAATTTAGACGAGAATTCGTTTAATTTTTCTAAGTTCTGTATAAAGTTTAAAAGTTTGACTTGTATAGTTTTGGTTAAAGCATGAACCATATTTTTATAAAAAAATATCAAAAAAAACTAAATTGAAAAACATTGCAAATATTAAGCAAAAAACACCATGTACTCACTTTTGATTGCCAGTCTATGTATGTACATATGTGTGTAAACTTTAAGCAAAACTATCATTATTTTAAATTGTGTTTGCATCTTCCCAAAAGTAGAGCAATTTAAAAAATTTAGCAAAATTTACAAATTAATGAAAATTATATGAAGATTTGCCATATTTTCGTTCATTTGCTCGCAGCACGAAGAACATCACATTTCATGTTGCTCAACATTGTATTATGTTATCAACATTAAACTCAACAGAATTTCTGTCTGTTAACAAACGTTTCTACATTCCGAGCTGAACTTTTCTAACGCTGTTAATTTTTCGTCTGCGAATAGTTTCCACTTTCAGTTTGCAACTTCTCTATTTATCTAAGTTCTCTCGCACTACGTACGCTACAGCGGAAATGGACGACACCCCATTTCTTTTAATGAAATTATGTAATTGGTACTCGTACGTATGTACATACATATGTATGTATGTATATGCA
>NW_016159374.1:74686-87995 GCF_001687245.7 Rhagoletis zephyria | reverse complement strand
CGGCGGTAACAACAAGTGACGACCTCATTTCGATTTTTTATATTTCCTAAGTATTTATTCACCGGTATATTTCTTTTAACCAAGTCTTTAATAATGTGAAGAGAAATAATTCAACCACAAACGGTTTTCGTAAAAAAAAAACTAAAATAAGATAGAACGAGGAAATATGCTACATTTACTAAAATAAATAGATCGTAACTTATGAACTTTATTACGCATAAAATGCGTTTAAAAGTGGTGGAGAAGAAAAAATGCTGGCCAAATAGCAAATGTGTAGGTAAACACAAATGAAAGCATTTGCTTAAGGTGCCATCAAATGTTGGAGGTAGCGCGTTAACAGGCAGTGAAATACTTATTAAATGTGAGCTTTGAAAATTGGCTAAGGTGGAGATATTGGGGAGAAATTTGAAAAATAAACTAAGGAAAAAAGTACATAATAGTAGTTAAAGAAGTTTTCGAGTCTTTTTTGTTTAGCCTATAGATAACGGTAACTCTAGATACGTTTATTTGCTTTTAGAAGGGTATTCCCTAAGTTTTTCGAGCTGAAGATGTGAACGCGGTTAAGTTAGTGATAAGTTAGTAACATTTTGAATAAATAAAAGGTATTTTTCTTGGCAAAGAATTTTTCATTTCACAACATAGTTTTCTTTTATATTCAGTCCAGCCTTTGCTATTTTCCCTTCCGAATAAGTTATGGTTTTTCTCAAGCTCCTCAAAATATGTAGGCGTTTGGTCCAGCGCTTATTTTGATTCTCCTAAAATCTCTTACTACTAGGCCACTTCATCAGGCTTGAAAGAAGGAAATAGAGACAGAAAACTAAATCTGTAGCATAAGTATGGTTTATAAGGGAGCAATTCGTAGCCTGATTCAAGCAGTTTTGCCTCGGCACTCGAGTGCATTGTCTTGATGTATTTTCACTTTTCCTTCGCCCAAAGCTGTCGCTTTTGCTTCAAAGCAACTCCGAATTTGTCCATCAACTCAGCATTATATGGGCCGAGATAATGAATCACGTACATCCCAAAAAATTATCGTCGTAACTTTGCCTTCTATGGCGCAATGCTTTGACAATCTGATTTTTTTTTAGTCTTTGGTGTGGTGTGTTGAATACATCTTACGTCCACGGTTACGAAACGTCTGGGTAGAGTTTGAACATAGCCAAACACTCCTTTGAAGTGATCACACGGATATGATTGTAGTCGTGTGTGAGCAACCGAGGCAGCCATCGCTATTATAGCTTTTTTCATGTCCAAATATGAATTCATAAAAAGTGATGCCCATAGCCTCTGCCACGATCTTCTTATATCTTTTTATGCATTTTATCCACGATTTCTGCCGTAGTGACCTAAACGTTCGGCATCGTCTCTTGTGCTGCTACGATCACAACTGAATTCAGCAAATCACTACTAAAACACTGAATTGTTGGTTCCTTGTTCTCGATGATGGTTTTTTTACGAAATTAGTTTTTTTCTATTTACAACAAAATTTACGAGATACGAGGCTTTAAATAAATTGATAAGGATAACGAAAGTTTATATGAAATAAAAAATATATAAAATTAATACAAAAATAAACACTATATAACAATTTAAAAAATATATATAAAATATATGAAAAATACAAAAATAAGTTGATATAGAACAAATACAAAAAATAAAATAAAAAATAAAAAAATTAAAATAAAACTTAAAAAAAATAAAAAATAAAAAAAAATAAAAAATAAAAAAAGTTCTATATCAAGCACATACAAAAAAATTAAAAATATATAAAAGATACGAAAAGAAAATAAAAAAATATAAAAATAAAACAAATAGAAAAATAAATAAAATAAGTACATAATACATATGTACAAAAAAAAAAATTAATACAAAAATAAAAAATAAAAACTAAATAGAAAAAAAAAATAAATAAAAAGAAAAAAAAAATAAATAAAAAAATTAAAAATCAAATACATAACTCTAAAAAGTTTAAAATAAACAAAAAATTAAAAAAACAAGTTTTTGATTACCCAGGAAAAGCGAAAAACAAAAATAAAACCAAAAACTTTAGGCAGGGCTGTTTTAAAAGTCAATTTTTTAGTGAAGGTGTATTTCAATATGTATATCCTACAAAAGTTTGTGAAAAACGCAGTTTCGAAAAAAGTATTGGTTAGGTTCTATGTGAATTAAGGAAACGATATGTATGTATGTACATATGTAAGATGTCAGCATCGAAATTTTGTATGGTACATACACCCTTTCATTTCATTCTACGTAGAAGGTAATTTCAAAATTTTTAAATTAATTTTAGGCACAGCTACCAGGATTAGAAAATATTAAAATTCGACGAATTTCCCATATTTTGTTGTGATTCAGCCTCATCGCCTGAGTCGTAAATTAGACTAAATTGTACGACTCGACAACATCGGCATTCCCTACTGTCGTGCAGAAATAAGTAAACGAATAAAATTGCCGAAAAATATCCAGTACTGCCAAGTTTTTCCGTTTTAATACAGTAGTCGTGTCGAAATTTCAGGCAATGCCGGGAAATTTTCAATACGACTCGACTCTCGAAAAACGAATTGGACTCAACACGACACTCGCAATGAGGCTGATTGAAAAAAATAAATAAATAAAAAATACTTGTTGAGCTCAGGAAGTCCATATTAACTCTCCCCTATATTTACACGAATTTCTTCGCAGTTTTCAAGATGTTATTTGCAACTTGGGAACAATTTGATAAATGCAGCATTTATTCCGAAAAAAATTGAAAAAATACAGTCTGTGAAGCTTAATATTGCATGATGAGTCCATGGGGAAAGTTTATATGGACTTCCTGAAGTCAAAACGGTTTGTTTTAACATTTTCTTGTTCTGCTTATTTGTCACTGATTTTATGTTTTATATGGTTAAAAAAAAGTCGAAATTTTGATATTTTTAATTCCTGGTAAGTAGTGACCCTAAAAAATTATTTTAAAAGTTTGAAATTTTCGCAGATGTCTTTTCATTTGTACGTAGAACGTCATCAAGGGGTATGTATGTATGTATATAATGATTTTATTGATCTGGAAGCAGTTTTTATAAATTAAAAAAAAAAAATTAAAAATCGAAAAAGTATATAAAAAATATAAACTAAAATAAATCTCGTTATTATTATTGTGGCGTGATAATATTTACTTTGCAGACATGGTTTTTTGAGCTTTGGACCGCGATTTGTTTGTTAGGAAAAAGTGGTAAAAACAAGTTTTTTTTTCTACCTTTAACCCAGCATCTACCAAATCAATGGCATACATACATATTTAATTTCAAACCCTTCGCTGGTGTCAATCTTCATTCTTCTTCTTCTACAATTCTGCACGCATAGCAGCTTCCAAATGCATAAGTAAATAAATATCATAAAAAGTGAAGAAGTCACACGACAACCTCGTTGCATGCAACATTGAGCAGCAACAGGCAAAAAAACAACTACAACGACAAAAGTCCAGTTGTTTTTCCTCAATATACGAGTACTTGTACATAGAGCGCAACCTAATGATACATAGTACTCATCATACTTATATCCAGATATCACTTGTGTTCTAAGACGGTTGCAGCGACGATGCTCAATAACCTTCCTTCCGTTGTTTAAGGTTTTCCACCGATTCACAATGCTGTTGTTGCTGTCCCTCACAGATGTGGAAGCTGTTGTTCTTATTGCCACAATAGCGTTGTTTTGTTGTTGTTGCGTTGCATTTATGATGGTCAACTTGCAACTTAAGTTGTTTTGTTGTACTTCTTTTTTGCCTGTGATTTCGCTGGATATTTGACCGCTGCGCAGACAAAAGCGACGAAGTTTTGCTTTAGTTGTTGTTGTTGTTGCCAATAATGATCGTCAACATCTTTAACATCATCGCATACGCTCTCTTCCCGCCTATCCATTCACTAAATAGCAGTGATGATAAGCAGTCGACTTTGCTAGCTAAACTTAGCATTGATGCTAACTTCTTCTTCATTTTTAATTTGCCATTCTCAAGTAAAACCAATGCAAATGCATAGCAGAAAAGCATAAAATGAAGTGGATGAAGAAGAAGAAGAAGAAGAAGACAAAGAGGCTATACATTGATGATGTTTGGCTGTTGCGATGGTTGGTTGGCTAGCTGGCAGTGTGAGCGCGCTTGTATAGCAAACAGCAAAAGATCAATCGACACATGCAATTCATATGCAATCTACTCGATTGTTGTTGCCACCATGCAATATTCATCTGTATCGGCCGCCTGCCTGCCTGCCTGCCATCTTGTCTCAAAATACAAAATGTTTTCCGCTCATATCCAGTTTTCATATTTTTCATTGCTCATTCGCTCAGTGGCGCTCTCAAGCGCTCACTCATTCACTCGCATATGTTGCACATGTCGCACTTGCAACAGTATGTATGTACTTAGATACTAAGTGGCAAGTAGCAGCTGCATTATTTTCACAAACTCTGAGGTCCACTGATCTTCGATCATCACCGCCGACACCATACCACTCCAGCGCCAGCAAAAACATCACACGATCGACGATTGATCGGTCCGTCCGTCCGTCCGCCAAGCAACTAACTGCACAGCTGTTCGATGCTTCAGCTCTCCGAACTACATAACTGCTTTCATAGCTTTGGGCGTTTAGAAAAGCGCCGTTGCAAGCTGACATTCGCTTTGAAAACTGGCTTTGCAAGCTGCCTCACTGGCTTCTTCGCACAACTCCCTCTCTCTTTCTCTGAGCTGCTCTTTTTGCTCGCATGTTCTCGCGCGCTTTAATCACTGGCGATCAGTGGCAAGCTTCTCTCCTCATAACTCTCCAGCGGATTTTCTCGTTAGCTTTTGTTGCTTAACTCTTGGATTTGTTTTTTTTTTTTTTATTTTTTATTTACTTGCGCACCACCTCAATCTCAGGTTTCAGCTTCGTCACCTAACTCGCCTTTACTGCGTCCACTCTGCCGACAGCGCAAACTTGTTATTCTTCTTAGCTAGCTATATAGTAGCCAGCACTGCGTACATCGTGCGCTTTTTGCTCATTTTTCGCTATATATCACCAATCGTCATAAGCTCGAGTGCTGGCTCTTGTTGGTTGTGGCGACGACGACGTCTCCGTCTCCGTCTGCCTCTGCCGCGCTGCCGCATCGCTGTTAAACCATCAATGTTGACCGGCAAATCGTATGCCGTGGGAAACAATTCGGTTTTAGTTGAAACAATTTTTTTCTGCCTGCACTTTGCTATGTTCTGTTTTTTTTTTCTTATTATTATTGTTTTTTTGCTTTTCGTCTTCTTTTTCTTACTTTTTCAATTTTATTTTTACCGTCATTTGCTTTTGTTGCTTACTTCGCTTTTTATATGTATGGAAGTATGTTTGTATAGTCGCCTTAACTGCTAGACGTCGGAATGATTGGTCGTATGACTGGCTGGCTGGCTGGCTGGTGGCCGTTCGACGTTAAGTTGGGCGTTCGGTTGGTTGGCTCGTTGGCTCTTACGCTTGCTAACATAGCTGCCTGGCTTCGCTTGGTGGCTTGGTGTAGTGTTGCCCCCAAGCTTACTTCCGTGCGCTGCGCTCCCTTACCAAGTACAGCTTGCGCCGCACACCTTTCACGCCTGTCTATTGCCTTCGTCTTGGATCTTGGCTGGCTGACTGGCTGGCTGTCGGTTGTGTGTTGTATGGGGAGCTTCTTTTAGCCGTCTCCACATACTTGGCATGATCTTCAGCGCGCTCGCTTGGCTTTGGGTTTGGGTTTGGCTTGGGTAGTAGCATGGTTGTCGCTCGGTCTTTCATTCGTACATTCGTTCGTTCGGTTGCTGGTGGTGGTGGTTGCATGCCTTGCGCGTCGTCGGGCGTTCTTTTTCTTGGCGGCGCGCTGCTGTTTTGTTTTTTTTTTTTGGTATTCTCCTGTAGTTCGGCTTTAGCCAGGTTTACCTACATACGAGTATTTGTACTGCCGAGTTGCTGCTTTTGTTGTTGCACCGTTTTTTGTTTTAATTCGTCTTTTAGTTTGTTTGGTTTATTCTTTTTTTTAGGCGTCCTCTTAAATGGTGCTTGCGCTGCAGTTTAGAGCGTGTGTACCCATCATGTGCCTACTTGTGAAATTGCTTAGTATTGGATTTGTAGTCAGTTTTTGTTTGTATTTTTTTTAAGACTTTTAGCTTGCGCTTTGTCTTGTTTTAGGTGTAGAATTTGAGGCCTGTCCTCGCTTTGGCTAAGGCTTGCCTTTGGCTGCTGCTGCTGCTGCTGCTGCACGTTTTAAGCTGCGATTTGGCTGCCTGTTGTAGGTATTCCTCTGCACCAAATCATTCTCTTTAGTGGCAGTTTTTTAGTTTTCGTCGTCTTCGACTTCATCTCATAGAAAAAGCATGATTCATAGTGTTTCGCTTTTAAACGTTTTCTTTTTATGTCTTCAGCGAGGCTTCTTGCGGCCCCAGCCACCATCAAACAGTGCCAATAATTTGCGCTTTGATTTTTGTGTATTTTTACGCTCTTGGTGTGACGTTTTAAGCGTTCATTTCCTTTTCGTGTTGGTAGTTTGAGTTTATCTATTTTTTTTTTTTCGAAAAAGAGATAAAAAAGTTAGGTTGTAGCTTCGTCTCTTCTTTGGTCATTAGCCCGAATTGTCTGCTGTATGCTGGGCGTGTAATGTTTTACTTAACTGGGTAAATGTATGAACGCCGACTGCAACGCTTTAATTTTTGAGATTTTTACCAGCGATAGCTCTGAAAGTGAGACTTTATTTGGTCTGCATACTATACCTGTTTTAATTTTTTCTTTTTATTTCTTTCATTTTTTAAGCCTTCAAACTTTTCGTTCCACTTTAAGCCTAAATTGTTGACTGCCGGTCAGCTCTAATGCTATTTCATGGCTCTTTTTTCTGCTATATTGATGCGCTCACAATCAGTATTTTTTCTGCCATCACATCTAATTCGTCTTTTGCACCCAAGTCGTGTGCGTGCTTGCCATTGACTTCTTCAACTTCACTTCGTTTTGAGTATTTTTTTCTAATTCCAAGCGCCAACATGAGCCGCTTAATAGGCGTTTAAAGCGTGAACGCTATTTAACCTCGTTCTCTACGCATACTTTACTTTGCGTGAGCATATTGCCTCACTTATGCATTAACTGCGCATAACGAAATTCAATCAACTTTTTTCACCAACTATCTGCGTTTGTTGTTTTAAGACTAACCTAAGTATGCACTTTTTAATCAGTGCAATTTTTTAAATTTCTATCGACATGTTTTTTCGCATATTACATTTGAATGCAGCTAATTCTTGAACTTGTAATCCTTTAAGCCTCTGCATAATTAAACTTTTTCTTATTGACTTCTTTGACTACACTTTAATCGCAATTCGCTTTTATGTCTCAAACCGATTTACCCACTTTTATGACTTCCTCAGAGCACTTTGGCTTTGCTTGTCGCCCATCTTCATTTCATATTCTCTCAGGCAAATTAACCACAGTGGTGGTATCAGTTTAAGCGAGTAATTAAGTAATTAAACAGCGACAAGTTGCTCACAGCTCTTATGCTGCATTGCTGCTTAGCACGTAGAAACAACAATCACAAGAACAACAACAACAGCTGCAGCAATAAATTGCACATCATTTTACTACTTACTTATAAGTTCGCTGAGCCAGCTAGTTGGCTGGCAGGCTGGTGGAGCAGGAAGGCACAAAATAATTGAACTCTAGCTTCCTTGACAGTCTATTGTGGCACTCAAAAGCCTGTAGCACACCGATTTGCGCTCCCCGCTTGCTGCCATCTATGGTCTTACAAATATTTTTCTTTAGTATTTTTTCTTATTCCTACACTTTTATTTTTATTTGTTGATAGCGTTGGTTTTCTTATTTTTTTCAACTTTTTGATTTTCTCATTTTGTTATGACGTCGCCTTGTTAACAATTAAATTGTCATTTTAACAAGCTTAAACTTGTTGTAAATGTTAATTGCCGGACAGTTATAAATCAGAGCAATACAGTGTGAGTGTGTGGTGTGTGTGTCTATTTTTGGGCAGCCGGTAGCCAATGCTGCCTGCCCACCTCTCATGCCAGCCGCCTGGAGGAAGACTCGATTCTTCGTTGTCTATATTGCGCGTGCGTCTTTTTTGCTGCTGTTGCTAGACACTTGTTTGCTCTAGTTTTTTTTTTAATCTTGTTCATGTTTTGTTATATGCGTATGTTCCTTTGTATGTATGTTGTTTTTTTTTTCTGTTGTAGAAACTGCCTCCATTTTTGGTTGTGCATTTAATGAAGCGTTGATTGCTTGTCGGCTAGTTTTTAGGTGTGTTTATAGGGTGAAAAAATATGTTTGCTTTATTTGTATTTAATTTCTTCATTGCTACGCACTTTTTGCGTATTTTTATTTTGCTAAAAAAATTTCACCCCATTTTGTAGCTTTGCATTTCTGCTTATTAAATGTGCAAAAATATTTTTGGGTTATTGTTCTCATTTTACGCGCATGCGCAGAGCTAGAGGTATAGAAAAATGAAATAAGAAATGAAATAAATATTTAATTGCCTTTATTAGTATAAATAAGAAAAATGTCTCTGAAGATAGCAGAACGCCATGAGCGTGTTTTATTCAAACCAAATTTGACAGTCGTTCAAAAATATTTACGTAGAATTTTTTGTAAAATAATATTTTTTTTTGTTTTTTATATTTTACTATTTTAAATTGGTATTTTTGAGTTTTTTGTCATATCAATTTGTAAATCAAATTGTAAATCATTAAAATTTAAAAATTGTTTACGAATCTTTTTTTTTTTTAATTTATCTGCTTTTTAAATTTTATTTATACATTCATACTCTTTATCCTCTTTGTTTATTTATTTACATACATATTGAATCTTTTGTCATTTTACCTTTTCAATTTAAGTTTTTTATTTCAATATACATATGTATGTGTTTTTCAAAATATTAAAAAAAAATTATTTTTAAAGTTAATTTTTGACCTAAATATTTTTTAATAATTTTTATTTATTTTTTAAACTTACTTTTTTATTTTATTTTTTGTTTCCTTTCTCTATTATTTTTGCATTTGAAGTGTTTCTGAATGTTTTGTTTTTAACGTTGATAATTTTTCACTTTGTGTGAATACTAACTCTTACTATGTTTGTGTATTTGTTTTTAAATTTTTTGTCATAAGTTTTTTTTAATTTTTATTTAGATATTTTTTAATTTTAATTTATATTTCTTTAATTTTTACGTGCTCATATCGGCTCGTATTAATAGATTCAATCTGTGTTTCTTCAGCTAATCGCATAATCAAAACGAAATTTTGTACAAATTGCATTACAAACAAAGTGGCATATTTAAAAAAAAAAATATTGACACATTTTTATGTTTCTTGCTCGGTAAATAAATTTTGCTACACAAAATTAAAAAAAATATACTACTGAATTGTCGCAACTCTGACAAAATTTTTTATTTACAAATTTTTATTCAATAATTTTTTTTTCTAAATTTTGCTTAACATTTTTTTTAGCATTTTTTTTACTTTGTCTTTATTAAAATTTTTTTGGTTTTTGTTTTTATTTTAAATTTTCATAATTTTTAAGTGTTTCGTTTATGTAAATTTAAGTTTTTTTATTTTGTATTTTTTTATCTCTCCCATTCCACTTAATCACTTTCTAATTAGCTCCAAAATTTATGTACCGCAACTATACAAAGCGGTGGCGCCGCTGCTTGTTTGCTTGCTTTCTTGTCTTCTCTCACTTTAGCAAAATTTGTTTTTTCCTCGTACATCAACACTAATAAAATTTCGCTAATAAATGCTGACAGTTTTATCACCCAGCAGCTGAAACATTGTAAAGCAAAAAAATTAAACAAAAACTCAACACAAACAGCTCCACTCATTTTTGGGCTATTAACAGCTCCGTTTATGTTTTGGATATTTTCGTTTCTTGCTTCTTGTTAATTTAAAATCTGCCTTTTTATAGCCGCAAATCAAATTATGCTAATTTGATGCCTCGTTAGCTTTACGACAATTTCGCATACAAAATTTTCTTTTCTGCTAGCCTCACGAATCGACACATGTTGTCAAGATTTAATTGTGCTTATTATGTATTGGAGACATTTTTGGCGAAAATTTGCGTTTGTTTTCCTTTTGAGAAAAGTATGTAACTATAAAAATTGAGTGAAGAAAAGTTGAATGCATATGTAAGTCATTTGTTAACACGAAAAAAATGAAATAAAATTGAAAATATAATAAAAATAAAAAGGAAATAATAAAAATAATAAAAACAAAAATGAAAAAAATAAAATAAAAAATATAAATAAGAAAATAAAAAAAAAAAAACAAATACAAAATATAAAAATTAAAAAATTAAATAAAATATATTAACACATTTTTTTATAAAATTAAGAATGTGTAAAAATAAAAAATTAAAACAATATGTTATTTTTGATGCATAACATAAAAAATAT
The DNA here is from genome assembly GCF_001687245.7 of Rhagoletis zephyria. NCBI lineage: Eukaryota > Metazoa > Arthropoda > Insecta > Diptera > Tephritidae > Rhagoletis > Rhagoletis zephyria. Next base: position 77,609 of record NW_016159374.1, on the reverse strand, counting down.
TTGCACAATGACACACATTTTTTGTTGCAATTTTGCGTTTCTTCAAATTTATCACAATTTCACCACACAAGAGCTCTCGCTCCAAAAAAAAAATCGTATTTTTGCGCAGATTTATGATTAATAAAAATGCAACAAAAATTAAAACATAGTTTCTACATATGCTGCCTCAAGTAGGAGCTTGCAGGCAACACATGCAACACCAGTGCTTATGAATATGCATTTTCGGTCTCTTGCTGTGCATTTGTCATTTTTTCGGTTGCCACGCATGTGCACACGCACACACATCCATAAGTAAATCAGCAACTTAATCACCAACTGATTTGAAGCATAAGTGTACATTTGTATGTATAACTTGTCCTTTCGATCGCAAAGTAAAATTAAAACAAACAAAAAATCCCAGCAGCAACATTGCCAGCCAAAAAATGTGCAACAAATAAGAAAAACAACAACCAAGCTGCACAAGCGATTTACAGTTCTGGAGCGCGATCAGGCGGTGGTGTCGGGGTTGAGGCGGCAGTCGATTGGCCGGCAAAATGCGAGTGATTGGAGTGTCTCTCGAGTAGCCGCCGCCCGCCACTGTTCGTTCGCCGGTTTGTTTCTTCGCTGCAGCCAGAATTCGCAAATTTCTTTATTTGTATATCGCCTTCGCTTTTATTTCTGTATTTTAGTGATTTCTTGCTGGAATATTTTCTTACCAACAATCTCTTAAGGCCCGCAAAGAATTCTTCAACTTAAGCTTTTTGTTCATACACACATACATATGTACATACGTATCTCAGCAATTGTCGTATCTGCCGCTCCAGTCACTGCCTTCCGCCAACTACTCCTCCCCGCTTGACTGTAATTTTGTAGCATTTTGCTTAAATACCACGTTGAAAGATTTATTGTCATGTTGCAGCAGTAGCTGGCTGGCATTTTATGCCGCCACAAAAAGAATGAGCCATGTTGTAGAGAGATGCAGAGAGTCAGGGTGGAGCGGAAAAGGAATGCAACATCTTTTAAGTGGAATTGCTGGAAGGCCAGCAGAAGCGGCAGGCAGGCAGGCTGGCGAACAAACAAAAACAAAAAAAAAAAAATCAGCTGGAAAAAATTGCGTGTAAACTTAAATGAATTGCTTTATAATTCGATTAGTTGGCGGCGCGTAGCAGCAATTTAAAAATGAATTTCAAGATAAATACAAATTTACTTTGCTGTGGGTTGCGCAGGTACTCCACTCTTGTGCGATTGCAAAAATTTTTATGTTGCTAAGAATTTCCTCACGGATAGGTTGCTGAAAAATAATTAAGACTATTTTTTAAGTGGAACATATTTTTATTACTTGTTATATAATCGTACTTATATTGGCTTTCATCAAATTTATTTTACTAATTTTTTTTCGTAACTTCTTTCTCTTCACCAGGTCCACAGTTCCGGTTTATTCGAATTACGATTACGTTATTTCAATAATGATTACGGTCGCGATAGCGAAGGTAATTGCTGTAGTGGCATCTCCGATCCGCAAACGGGCAAATGTATCGGTACGTGTAAGACACGGTTTCGCGTTTGTCTCAAACATTATCAAGCGAAAATCGATACAACCTCACAGTGTACGTACGGTGATGTTGTGACGCCGATACTCGGTGAAAATTCGGTAAATCTAACGAATACGCAAAAATTTAAAAGCAAAGGTTTCACGAATCCCATACAATTTGCGTTCAACTTTGCATGGCCGGTGAGTAGAACAAAATCTTACTTTTTATACATACTTTAAACTAAATTTGATCATAAAGAAACTGGGTTCGAACAATATTGGTATTTCATAAAAATAACGAACTAAAAAATTCGAACAATGGTACACCACAAGTGTGTTTTCGAAAAGTTTTTGAACTAGATTTGCAGTTTCGAACATTATCGATAGTCCAAAACACCTTAGGTTTAGCAAATATGGGCATGGGTCCACAAGGAACTCCGTTTCGAAAAGTCTATAGCTTTCACAGGTTCTTATAGTCGGATAAATGTTCACGAAAATCGCCGAAAAAAAGTTTTCGAAAAATTTTGAACTTCACATGCTCTTGTGCGCCATTGTTAGTTGTTGATAAAACAAATTTTTGGTTACAAATACGCACAGAGAAAATTAAAATTGCGTTTTTGAAGTTTTTTGTGCTTCACCTCTGAGTTCAAGCTCGTTTCGATGTTAATAAGTTAAGTTCATCTAAAAATGTGCCCGAAAATGGTAGAAAAATATGATTTCGAAAAATTTTGAACTTCACATAACTTGAGTTGTAAGACTATATTTTGCTTGTGCTGTTTATGATTTTGAATAGTTTTCGAATTTCATTAACGATTTTCACTCTTATTGATTGTTGAGAAACCTAAATATTTTCCAACTATACACTAAGTAAGCTAAAACGGCGTTTTGAAAAGTTTTTGAAGTATTATTATGAGCTCAAGTGTTTTTAACCGTTAAGGAATGAATGCGGCCTAAAAAGTTACGCGAAAGTTGCTTCACAAAGCTTTAAAAAAAAATTGAACTAGACTGCCGCTAATTTAGCCAAATTTTGAGCTGGAAGTCTAAATATTGCATGTGTTGCATTTTCCAATCGGTTTCGACAGTGATTTACGTGTTTCAGCACGATTGGCTGCTGATGGGCCAACTGCTTTTTTTTCATATGTACAGTACTCCAAAATGCAAAAGTACCATTTTTGAAAAGTTTGTAGGTATGTACTTAATTTATGAGTTTTAAAATGTTTTACTGCTAAGCTAATATAATTGGAAAATACTCGCGAAAGGGGCTGCAAAAGGCGTTTTCGAAAAATTTTAACTTTACTTGCACATAACTGGGCGAAATTTGGCGGGATAAAGTTCAAATTTTGCAGGGAGGTGCTTATAATGACATCTAATAAAAACAGTATAGCTATCACCTTCAAAGCAATACACTAAAAC
>NW_016159374.1:65685-74586 GCF_001687245.7 Rhagoletis zephyria | reverse complement strand
TAGTCAACATTGCAAACGTCATCTTTATCATTTGCACAACAACAACAACCGCAGCATTGACATTACCGGCAATAGCGGTCGTCGCAGCAACAATGTATGTGGCTTAGCAATTTAGTAGCGGTTAGGGATAAGCCCAAGCTGTGTTTCTTTCTGCCTCTGTTTGCCCGTCTACATATCAGTCTCTCCTGCGGTGCATGAGTTAGTACTCTCGTCGTTCGACCGCCAGCCCGCTGTTGCTGCGGTAAATTAATGTGGCACGTGAAATTCCGCGATGACGGTTCTTATCTGCGGAGAACCTGCTTTTTTCCTGCGTTATCTATAATTGAATTGAGTTTTTTTCGCTCTATTGCTTTTATATTTTCTGCCTCTTGCTGTGGCTGCATACGTTTTTGTAGCTTGGCTGAGTGCTTTTCAATTTGCTGAGTAACACAGCTCTTGGAATGCGAGTTGGTAAGTTCACAAAAAAATTAAATTAATTGAATATAAGGGAAAAATTCGAAAACAGCCAATATAAAAATTGATTTTCTGGATTTGAATTAAATGACAAAAAAGTTGAAAAAACTAAAAAAAGCCAAGAACTGGAGTTAATACATACAAATTTTAAAACAATTAAAATTAAAAACAAAATTTTAAACTAACCAAATCTAAAGACATTTTGAAAAACAACTTTTGTAAACTTCCAAAAAGATTATCAAACTCAAAAACAAAATTTGTTTTCATCTAAAAACAATCACGGAATTTTAATCAAGTCTTTAAAAATATATAAACAAACTTTTCAATATTAGACACAAGGTATGTTGAGCAATGTAGAAGAAAAATAGAATTAAGTTAAATAAAAAAAATCAGATAAAAATAATAATTTAAAAGCAATTTTAAAATATAAAATAGATGTAAAAGAATAAGAAAATCAAAAATACTTTATAAAGAAAGTTAAAAATATAGAGAATTTAGAAATATAAAAATATTATATATATATTTTTTTTGCATAAAATTTTATTAAAAATAATTACAAAAGTATTTTAAAAGCAGAGAGAAGAAATGTTATAATATACAAAGAACAATAGAATAATTATAAAAACGTAAGCTGTAAAAAATATATTTGTAGGAATATTAAAAAATAATAATAAATAAAGATGAAATAAAAAACAACATGCAAGTATGAAATAAGAAAATAAAATAATTAATATAAATTATAACAAAATATAAAATTAAAAATAAGTATAAAATAAAAACAAATAAAAATTAAAAAATTTTGAAATATGAAATTAAAAAAATAAAATATAATATAAAAATGAAATAAAAGAAAACAAATAAAAATTAACATGAACTATATAAAAATATACCATTTAAAACAAAAAAATAAATAAAAACGTAAACAGTGAATAAAACAAGGGAAGTGAACCAGTTTTGAACCGAACCGGTATATGTACATATAAGTACAAAATTTAAAATTTAAAAAACAATAAAATTGAAATAAAGTGAAATAACTTCAAACTAAAGAAACAAAAATAGAAAAATGTTAACAAAAGTTTACAAGTTTACAAAAAAGTATACACATTTAAAAATTATTAAAATTGATTAAAAAAAGTTAAAAGGACTAAAAGCTAGTTTCGCGAACGAAATTAAAAAAAAAATGGTGAAACCGCGAGTTAGAATTAGAAATTTTAGTAAATAATTTGGAAAAAATAGTTATGTATAAAATATTTGAAGAAAGCAATTAGAAATACTTACAGAACAAAAAAAAATCCTAAACACATCAGATTTTCCCTTTCCTGCCACCACAGCAGTTCAAATTCCAATTTTCCTTTTCCAAATTTCTGGGTCATTGCGGCTGCAAAGCAGCACGCTGCGTAATAATAAATGTTATGAAAAGTATTTCTTAGCACCCAACAACAAGTAAGCTGCACAAAGCGCTAAATATAAATTTCCCTAACAAAGATATTTTCAATTTAAAATATCCCTTTTGCGCCCCACTTTTGTGGCGTCTGTGTCACCAGCGCCCAACTGACAGACAGCAAGCAGCCTGACAGCTACAAATGGTGAAGACCCATGAAGTAGCAATGCGCGCACGCCCTCCCGGCTTGCCCACCTTCCAGTCAGCTTGCATTCCATTTTGCCTGATCAGACTGGAGCGGTGCAAGAGCCCTAACTACCACCGGCACTACCGAATAGCACGCCTACTTGTATGTAAGTAAGTATGTTCGTGCCAGTAGACGCCTAAATATAGATGTCGTCAGCGTTGCAACGAATATCACATAGTTTTTTTTTGCTTAGCTGCTGTAGGGAGTGAAAACTTTGGGATCCGCGCTGACAAAGGGTGTTGCTGCTGAAATTGAACTTTAATCTTAGGCGCGCAACATGCAACAAAAATGCATACTCTTTCACGTTCAAATGACTTGTGTTGGCGCTGTCTGCTGATGTCTACATACACATTTGTGCATCTTTTGTCTGCTGTCCCATGTTGCACGCGATCTGGCATTGCATTGTTACATACAGAGGCGCGCAACACGCGTGGACAATGCAAACGTATTTTTAGCGTATTTGATTGTTGAAGACTCTAGTTGACTATATGATGCTGCGCTGCAACTTCTTCATTCTTCATTAAAAAAATATCGCTATTATGGCAAGCGGCGGCGACTGTGGGCCAACCTCTGGATAAAATACGATGAGCAAAGTGGTAACAATTTATAGGCGGCAACAAATGAAAATGGCTACAAAAATGGAAAAAAAAACAATGACGCTGAAAATTTATTAATGCAATTTTGGTTTAGCGCTTGTGCTGTGACGCCGCGCTAGGAAAATGATCGCTGCCGCTATTGTTGACGAGCTTGAATGGCTGGCTGGTGGCACCCTGTTTGGCTAGCGACCAGTGCTAACACCTCTGCCACAATCTTTGTTGTTGAGCGCACTCAATGTAGTTGCATACTCATGCATGTGTGTTCAAGTGTGTTTCGAGCTGAGTGATCGTGCCACTGCCACTGCTGATCGTATGCCTGCGATTTGCCTGACTGCTGCCACCTCTCACGACGGACGACGCGTTTTTGACGCGATCAGTGGCAACATCTTTGCAACATAATCCGCCACGCCACATATTGCTTTTGCCACTGCGCCTGTTGGCTGTCACCTAAAATAAGCGCGCGCGCGCGCTCCTTTTAAGGTATGGAGTTTTTGAGGAGCGCTAACGCGCGCTCCGTGCCACCCGCTTGCTTTCTTTTCGCCGCGCCACTTTTGTGTGCTGTTGCTGCAACTTGCTGCTCGCAGCGCGCTGTGTGTCGTCTGATTTGCTTCCTGCCGTGCCCATATTTCTTATGATTCGCCTACTGTTTTTTTTGGCTTTGCAACTGGCTTTTTGGCCAGCAACTGCCAATAATACAATGTTTTTGCCAATGCACAATTTATTGCAATATTTATGTATTTTCAATATTTGTTGATGTTGTTTTTCGTTTATATTAATTTTTTTTTTTTGCGCGCGCTCGTTTGCAATTCAATTCAGCATTTGCACTTGCGTAGCGTGTTTCTTCTTCTTCCGAAATTTTTCGTATGCTGCCGATTTTTGATTTGTGACTTGCAATAATTTCCTCTTCAGCGCGCCCAGTTGGTTGCCGCCGCGTGGTGCTTGTATTGTATTATTGGTGCATCCATTCACCGACGCGCAAGCGCATTCAAATTGCTAGAACGCTGGTATTTCAATGCCTTTTTGCGCTTCAATGCTTGCTACCTCAACTAAAATTTTACAAAGGCGATTATTATTATTTTTTAATTATCAATATTTCGGCATATTTTTTGACCCTTCTCTCGAAACTGAATCGCATGCCAGACATGAAATGACTTAACTGCAGTACAGCGTAACATTTCCGACAGCCCACGTCTATCGGAAGAAAAATATGGCTACAGAAATTAGCGTATACAAAAAATATGTATTTCTGTAACAAAACTTGCTTGTATGTAAATGAAAAACTTAAGCTAGTTTGCCGTCCATTTGTGAAAAGCACGCGTCGAAGACTGCATTGATTAACAAATATTTTTACATTAATCGCGTGGTGCCTTATCAATGTAGGAAGCGCTGCACACCCACGCGCAATTTTTTTTTTCTTATTCAAATATTGTAAAAACAAATATTTACCGTCGCGCACAACCTGTTTAAGATTTCAAAAATCGAAAGCAAACTCTTAAGCCACAATAATCATTGGCAGATGGATAGCCAAGGCGTCGGCGCATCCTCCTCTGCATTTTTTTACTCAGTTGCTTTTAGTGCCTTCATATCACATTAAATAGCAAAATAAAGCTGTAAAAAAATATATATTTCTAGCTCAACGAGTCGGGCATTAATATTTTGTTGTTGTTTTAATTTTTCTACAAATTGATTTTTTAGTTGTTGTGGGAATTGAGGGCGCTTTGGCGCAAAAGAGCAGCATACACGCATGCGCTCATCCACACTTGGCCACGCTCCGCTACTACCACTATGTACCAGCAACGCTAACCATTGCCACCATCACTACTAGGAGTATACCCACAGTTGCTATTTGTGGCGCGCGCATATTTGCATTTCAAATGCATGTAACTGTTGCGCATGCGCACCATCCGCTGTTCGCGCGCGCTTACTCGTTTACTACAGACCGTTACTTATGCATTTAGCGCTACTTGATTGCATTATTCATAAACATACATATACGGCGAGCAACTAACTAACCAAGCAAGCCACGCCAGCCTAAGCAACACCAATGCGCTGCAGCAGTTAAGCGGCTCTACAGTCGTTCAGCCTAACCACGCCAGCGTGCCACCGCAGCAAGTTTGCTTTTCTACATGTATTTCAGTTTTTTATCTGGTTTTATATTCGCCACGCCGTGTAGGCGTCCATTTTTCATAACGCTTTGCAGCGCTTTTTCACTTTCAAACTCAGCTGTCTCGTCCGTGTGTGTGTGTCGTTGGTCAGTTTTTTCCCTACCAAATACATAATCTTGTGATTATCACAATTTATTAATTTGTCACTAATTCAAATTTGCAATTTTTTCATTAGTGGTCTGGGGTTTTTTTTACTAGTGAAACCGATGGTTTTTACATCCATTGCTGTACGCTTGTATTTCCATTGCACCCTGAGCTTTATGCACTTTTAATTTATGGATAATGTTTTCTTTGTTCACCATGATCATCACTTCAAATCAAATGATCTTCACTTCGAGGATCATCATTTACTTGCACCGTCTTTGCAGCCGAAAAATTTCTCTTTGCTGCTATTTGTTTAGTTTTTTTTTGTTTTTCTTTTCTCTGCCTCTGTTGAACGGAAATTCTCTGCTGATAAAAATTGTTGATCGTGCTCATGGCGCTTGCGCACGATCGTTTTTATTCATCGCTTGTTTTATCGTTAAAAGCGATCAACACCTTAATATTACATCCGCTTGACATGGTTTCATGTTTAAATGCTGTATAGCAGTATTTTTATGTTGTGTAGTTACATGCGATCAGTGATTTTCGTTTAATATTTTATTCTTTTCATCATCATGGCTTTGAGAAGTCTCGAAAGTTCAAATACATACTTGCGTTGTAGTTGTATTTAGAGCAACGTGCAGGCTGTGCGAATGCTTTAAATTTTATAGCTGGACTGTTTTGAGGATCTTCACTAATCAGTGCTTATATCATGAGCGATCATCACGTGATTAATGCATTCTTTCGTTTAAAAATATACGAGCAATGTCAAAACGGAAAACTTGAAACTTAGGAAGTGTTGGGGTTCCTATTTAATTTTTTTTAAATTGCAGTTTCTTTGCAGTTGCTTGCTGCTGATCGTAAGTTAAGTTGAGATAAACCCCAGTTTTCTCCACTTTTGTGTGATCAACGAGAATCAGCTCAAGCTCGCTTTGATAATCTAAGCTTTATATTGATTGTTTTTTTTTTTTAATTCACTGCTAAACTAAATTCGCGTTTTTGTGATAGATAATCATCAGTGNAATGCATTCTTTCGTTTAAAAATATACGAGCAATGTCAAAACGGAAAACTAGAAACTTAAGAAATGTCGTTTGTAGTACAAATTTGGGGCTCCTATTTCATTTTTTTTTTTTAAGTTTTGGTTCTTTTGGTTCTGAAGTGATCTAAAATGATCAATGATATATGATTAGTTGTTTTCATGTTATGGAAATCATCGGCTGCCCAGAAGTGTATTGCTTGCTGCTGATTGTAAGTTAAGTTGAGATAAACCTCATTTTCCCCACTTTTGTGTAATCAACGAGAATCAGCTCAAGCTCGCTTTGATATTCTAAGCTTTATATTTTATTTTTTATTTTTTTTTATTTACTGTTAAACTAAATTCGCGTTTTTGTGATAGATAATCATCAGTAGTCTCTATAATTGAATGCCCTACGATCGACGAAAACATTTTTTAAGATATAATTTTTAAGCAATAAAATTAAGTCCGATTACTATGTACTCATTTATTGCATCTAATTAAGAAGTATCATATTTCTTTGGTTCTCCATTAATTAATTATTTTTTTGNATTAAGTCCGATTACTATGTACTCATTTATTGCATCTAATTAAGAAGTATAATATTTCTTTTGTTCTCTATTAATTAATTATTTTTTATTTTTCTCTTACAGGGCACGTTCACATTGATCGTCGAGGCGTTGCATGACACAAATAACAGCGCCAATACGCGCTCAAACAGTAAGTTTTTGTTAAATATGTAACATTATTAGTTGAAATATTCGATATGTTAAATGAGGTTTATTGCTGAGATTAGAAAACAAAAGGAAAAGCACGATCACTCAACGGAAAGTGAGAATGTTATGTGAGATTTTATTGAGTGAAATGATTTTGCTCTGAAAAGTTTACGTGAAGGAAATTTTGTGTATCTTGACAGTTTATTATTTTATTTATTTTTTTGTGTAAGCATCGGAAGTGATCTTGTCGCCTAATGCATAGTATGATATCTAAAAATTTCGCCTTTATTTAAAAGCAAGTTGAGGCACCGCGTGGTGCAGGCAATTTTTTAACTGATCATGCAATTGTTTGTTCATAGGCTGTAGTGATCTTGTCATACAAGAGAAAAAATTCACTATAATAAGTTAAACGGTCAAGCCCTTCCCAGCGCTCAAAAATAATTTTATTCATAGTCAATTTCTTTGCAGTTCATGCAATGTTTTGCAGTTTTGCAAGTGATCTTGTTGATCTTGGTCATCCCTTTGATAGCAAGTANATAACAGCGCCAATACGCGCTCAAACAGTAAGTTTTTGTTAAATATGTAATATTATTAGTTGAAATATTCGATATGTTAATGGAGGTTTATTGCTGAGATTAGAAAACAAACGGAAAAGCACGATCACTCAACGGAAAGTGAGAATGTTATGTGAGATTTTATTGAGTGAAATGATTTTGCTGAAGATTTATAGTTTTCCGCTCTGAAAAGTTTACGTGAAGGAAATTTTGTGGATCTTGACAGTTTATTATTTTATTTATTTTTTTGTGTAAGCATCGGAAGTGATCTTGTCGCCTTATGCATAGTATGATATCTAAAAATTTCGCCTCTATTTAAAAGCAAGTTGAGGCACCGCGTGGTGCAGGCAATTTTTTAACTGATTATGCAATTGTTTGTTCATAGACTGTAGTGATCTTGTCATACAAGAGAAAAAATTCGCATCTTGGTCATCTCTTTGGTAGCAAGTGATAGTAAAATTTCAATTCTTGAGACATTATTTAAAACCAAAGTGAGACAGTGGGTTTTGCTGACATATGTTTAACAGATCATTAAATTTTTTCATACTATAAGCTGCTCAAGTGATCTTATAGATGTTATAGAGCTTATGATCCTCCAATTAATATCTGATCTTCGAGATTTGAAACAAAACTGTTTATAAAATTCACTCGAAAATTTATTATTTTCTTCTATGCTCATAAATATTTATCAATCTTCCAACTGTTTATGTATNAAGCTGCTCAAGTGATCTTATAGATGTTATAGAGCTTATGATCCTCCAATTAATAGCTGATCTTCGAGATTTGAAACAAAACTGTTTATAAAATTCACTCGAAAATTGGTTATTTTCTTCTATGCTCAAAAATATTTATCAATCTTCCAACTGTTTATGTATTTTTTTTCATAAAAAATTTTCTAAACCGATCCTGAAAAAAATGTAATACAGTAAGTAAGCGTTTTTATATTTTAAAATCGTACTTTTTGTTCAAAATAAAATTGAAGCGGCGTTTTTCCCCAAATATTTCCAAGCAGATTTTTGTTATTTTTTTTTCTTTCATAAAGATCTTTTAAGTGATCTTGTGATCGAGAACGCGTATTCAAAGTAAGCAAGTGCGTTAAATTTTTCAACTTTTCTTTTGTGCTCAAAACTAAATTTATTTTTAATCAATTTTGCAACTGTTTATGTATTTTTTTTTTTAATAAAAACTTTTCTAAAGCGATCTTGCAAGTCCTAAATTCTCAACTGTTAATTTTATTCAACATTAAATTAAGGAAGCGCTTTTTCCTGCTCACTTTTTGACTGTTCATGTCTTTTTCTCTACTGATCTTGCCAGCTCTAGTGTCTACCTCTATTTCACATAATAAATGTGATCACATTACCTTTCTAATTTCAAATTACTCCTGCTACCCTTACAAATGCCAATCAATTTAGCTCACTTCCTTTAAGCATAGCATTCGTTTCGAATTCATGGCGCTTCCTTGAACGCGTAGCACATGAAAACGCCGCATGATCGCTTAAATTTTTATACGCATATAACCATATAATTGCTTCCTTTGCCTCAACTCTTAACAAAAAAATATTATTAATATCCTGTTTGTGTCATCCTTTATTTCGGTGTTGTGCGCGCATCCTGTCGCAACTCAAACGGCAAAAGTTATTATGATCGTCATAGCTTCACTGGCTGGTTAGCTGGCAGACAGCAAGCAGGATC